>NC_064639.1:944502192-944805222 GCF_023864345.2 Schistocerca serialis cubense | reverse complement strand
CCGTGACGTAGCAAAATCAGCGCAGAAATTGGCGCCAAGAATCTCCATTGGTGGAATGGTAGTGCTCCGGCAATAGAGTGGAATTTTCCGCCGGTTTTCGAGTTGCTGATTGGAACGTTTAACCTCGGCCACTGTCGTGGGGGCGGGAATGTTCAGTGTTCGGCCTGTACGGGTGCTCTGGGTAGTCGGCTCTCGCCTTTCGGTCGAGGATGTCGAAGCAACCAGCCATCGCCTCCGGTACGCCAAATCGTGTTCTTGCAGTTAAGAAGACAGATTGGTAATGTATGTCCGCAGCACCGGCAGACAGGGATTTTCCTAGGTGATAATCGGACCTCAGCAGAGCGCGCCTGTTCGTCTTTTTCTAACTTTGTTCTGTGTTGGGTAGCAGCAATTAATGTTGGGTTGGCTATGTGTTTTCTCGTAAGATTTGAGTTGCAAGGAATTGGCTCCACATACCACTTCGTCATAATCCTCACAATCTAGTTTAGGGAGAACTTCACATTCACAGCGTTTGTTTGAGTATCCAATTTGAGCCAATTTGATGTATTGTAAATGTTTCATGTGTTTTTGTTTATTATTTTGTGTTTAGTCTTAATAAATCATATTGTTATTTTGGACAGAACTTTCATTCTGTTAATCGGTAGAGCAACCCTATCATTCCTCACTAAGTTAATGAAACCTTCGTTTATTTAACTTATTTATCAAATTAAATTATTGCAGGTGCCAAACTCTCTTCTACTCCACTGGCAGGGTTGATTAGAGTCAGTTCGCGTATTTTTTTTAATCCTTGTGCAACAGCAAAAGTCGGAGTTAGAATAGGGGGGGCTTAGAGCATCATTTACACATGTAGATTCTAGAAGAATTTAGTGTTAAATACACTGCTAGCCCCGGCACCTCGCACTGTGTTCGAGTCTCGGTCCGGCTCACAGTTTTAATCTGCCAGGAAGTTTCATATCAGCGCACACTCCGCTGCAGAGTGAAAATCTCATGCCATAATATTGTCTTTCCCACGCAGTGTTACCCACACCACAACATAGCAGCTCAGTCCCGTGCTCGGCCCTGCAGTGCAGCCGCTCGCAAAGATACTCCGCAACCAAGCCAGCGATATGACAATACGCTTGCATGAGTACTCTGAATCTCAGTGATCATTCAACATCTGATGCTGTTCATGCCACCTCTATAGCCTACTAGGCGTGGTAACAGCGCTTAACATGAACAGTGGTAGGAAAAGTACAGGCCAGACATAGGAAGAATCTTGCGGTAACCTAACGCGCCCATGAAAAAAGCCGCTCGCAAAACACTTGTTTGACCGATACTTGAGTACTAGTCATCAGTCTGGAATCTTCACCGGGCACGAGTAATAGAAGAAATAAGATCCAATGAGATGAGCGCGTTTCGTCATGGGACCGCTCAGCTGACGCGAGATGCTCAACAACCACCAATGGCGGAGTTACAAAAGGGGTTTACTTCTGCAATTCCAAGAGAGTACATTCCGTGAAGTGCTGGACAACGTATTACTTCCTCATTTTGCGAAATGACTTCAACGAGAAAATTCGATAAATTAGAGCTGAAACTGAGGTATACCGACAATCGTTCTTCCCATGCGCCATTCGCGAATGGAGCAGGGAATATGAGGAGGGAGGGAGTCAGGGGTACCAGAAATACACTGCGCTACACACCGTCAAGTGGCTTGCGGAATATTGGTATAATACAAGGGCTGGATACAAAGTAGTGGTAACATTGCTGTAACCTCAAACCGGCGAGACGGCGAGCTGCCATCTGTGTTGACACAACGAAGGCCTGCGAGACGAGTTTGTACATTACTGCGGGACAGTATTCTGTCAATCTACTGCAGTGTGTAGACCGTTGAACGTCACAGCAATAGTGCAGCCACCCTAACATCACGTTTACAAAGACGGAGCAGCGTCCTTGGCTTAAACTGAAGCGGACGAGGTCGGAGTGCGCAAGAATGTGTCCAGAGACTGCGTGAAGAATGTGGCGACGAAGCCTTGCCATACAGTAGTGGTTCCCAACAGGTGGTCCACGGACCCCCAGGGGTTCAAAATGGTTCAAATGGCTCTGAGCACTATGGGACTCAACTGCTGAGGTCATTAGTCCTCTAGAACTTAGAACTAGTTAAACCTAACTAACCTAAGGACATCACACACATCCATGCCCGAGGCAGGATTCGAACCTGCGACCGTAGCGGTCTCGCGGTTCCAGACTGCAGCGCCAGAACCGCGCGGCCACTTCGGCCGGCGCACCCCCAGGGGTCCGCGAGCTATGCCAGAGGGGTCCGCAAGATCTTACTAGAATAAAATTTATTTCGTATGATAACATATTTTTTGTTTTGGCCGCTCAATATTTTTTCAATAATGAATATGTCAATGTTTTTTCTAAGTACCAAAAATAGAAAACGTAGAAAAAGACTCTTAATTTGGCTTTTTTATGTACTTGATACTGTGATATGACAAGGTACCAATCATGCTCGATGAGGGGTTCCTCGAGAAAATTTTGTTGGAAACCCCTGTCATACAGCATAGTCGCACGATGAGTTACAGCGTTCAGGTTAGGCAGAGGTACTGTGAAGAATAACCTCCGTATAGGACGAAGCCACGGGGAGGGCAGTACAGTTCAACGTCTAGCTTCCTTGTTGGACGTTGATCGCCGTTGGAATGCGGAAGATTTAACAACAGAAGTCTGAATATGCCACAAAGCTGTGTTCCATATTCTGCATGTCATTATGGGTTACCGCAAAACTGCAGCACTTGGATACGTTATGAAATGTCTGAGTTGCAAAAATGGCACCGCCATGTCGTCGCACAGGATTTTTTGGGCCGGTACCAAAGGGAAGGTAACAACTTTCTTCGACTCATCGTTGCTGTAGACGAAACCCGCGCGCGCTAGTACGAACCAAACTTGAAACGCCAATCCAGTGAATGGAGGCATCTCGGTTCTTCTCGTCCACGGAAAGTGCGCGGAACGCCAAGTGCTCTCAAGCTGACGTTCACTGTGGCGTATGACACTGATGACATAATACGGCATCACGCTGTACCACCAAGGGTGACGGTAAACGCTGCCTACTAATGCACCATCCTCCAACACCACCTTCAGCCAGCGCTCAGGCGAAAGCGACAACTTTTTGTGGAACAGCATCCCATCATTCTGCATGACAATGCACGATGCCATATCGCTGCTGCTGTCCAGGACCTCTTGCGCCGCAGAGTCTGGAACATTCACCGTACTCGCCCGACACGATTCCCTTCGATTACGATCTCTTCGCAAAGTGAAAGAACCACTGCGAGGGATTCGGTACAACACCAGAGATGACATTATCCATGTCATAGGGCGGTCAATATGGGACATCGACGGATATAGACACGCAGATGATATACGACACCTTCCTGCCATTTGGCCAAAATACTTAACGGAGGCGATTACATTGAAGGTGTGTACCTATAAGTACCTCCGTCAAGTCATTTCAGAGAAAAATAAACGTAGTTTTCATTATTTTTAATCCAGCCCTTGTACATGTAGACAACACTAATCCACTCTGGTAGCTGTCACAGAGAAATGCAACTCTAATCATTTACATACCAGCCGCCGATGGCATGTGCGTGTAGAAAGTCAGACTGACCTCTGACCAAATCTTCTGGTTGCTTCTCCTCTTCCGTCGTGCAGTCCAGGTTACAAATCTGGACTCATATTTTTCCAAGACAGAGTATTTCGTAAATTGCTTTTATATCGATGTTTAATTAATTAGTATCGATTTCTCTCCCACAAAACCTACCATGTAACTACCGATAAAAAATAGTTCTGACTTCCCATAGATGTTATTACTGCTGGAAATGATTGCCAAAACGGAAACCAAAATGCGAAAACTTAAACCACAAGAAGACAGCAAGTAAAGAAAATTTGAGTAAATAGGTAGGTATGGAGAGAGACAGATAATGTCAAGCAATTTTATGTTGTGGCCGGAAGCGTCTGATACATTATTTGAGAACCAACTTTTATTGCTCGAAAGTTTAGATTGTGATGAACAAAGAGGTCTTGTTCTGAAACATTCGATTAGGTATAGATTGAGTGTTCGAAGTCGATCTTTATTTAAAAAACGAGAGGACAGTTCAAAATGGTTCAAATGGCTCTGAGCACTATGCGACTTAACTTCTGAGGTCATTAGTCACCTAGAACTTGGCACTACTTAACCCTAACTAACCTAAGGACATCACACACATCCATGCCAGAGGCAGGATTCGAACCTGCGACCGTAGCGGTGGCTCGGCTCCAGACTGTAGCGCCTAGAACCGCACGGCCACTCCAGCTGGCGAGCGGACAGTTCTACAGTGTTATGTCACATAACGACCAACCTCTTTTGGCTAGTCATTGGCAGAATGAGGACGAATCTTTGTAATGGAAGTCTTCGGTTGCCACTGCTGACGATTTTCATTCAAAATTTTAACAGTGGCTGCGATAGAACTCGCGGCCTGTGATCTTTGGATTATTGGCTGGAGATGCTACCCGTATATTAGGCCTTATCCGTCTATGGATTTAAATTGGTTAATTATACCGCGAACCTACTATTAAAAACACTTTAAGTGTCTCATAACACTTGTTTTAGATCCGATTTGTAATGCTGCTTACGAAACTTATTTTTATTTTGTTGTATCATGTCATGATTTTTCACAAAATAAAATCTTATCGCTTAAAAAATAAAAGCAATCAGATAACCAATATTAAAATAAATGTCAATCAATGTTTATATTTTTATAATTATTTCTTTATTTTTTTCTTCGAATACTACATACACCACAAACTGCTGTCGTAGTAACATTGTAAGTATTGTTTGTATCATTCACTCATCCATTCATTTGGTACAGGATATCTTTGGACCACATTATTTCGACTGTCTTGCTTTACGTGTTCTGATGTTTGCCGAGTGCTCCCGCATTCGTTCTTGGTTTTGCTCCTTCCTCTCCGGGGTCCAAGCCTTTCCTGTTCTTAGTTTTAGCTTTTCTTGGAAACCCTGCCACGCCATAAGTTTCTCCTTGAGCGGGACACGCTCCAAGATGTCATCATGGGTGATGTCACCATGGGTGATCCCCACTTCTTTAAGATCTTTCTCCACCTCTGTGAACCAGTGCCATTTTTTTTTTCTCCTGAAAGTAAGTGATCATATGATTGGCGAATCTTCCAGGGCTCATTCGGGTCATGCGTCCATAAAACATAATCCTTCTTTTCCAGATGGTATTGGTTGTCTTCTCTATGTGGGAATACAGTTCATGACTATGACGTCTTCTATATTCCCCGTTCTCTTTGATGAGACCCAAGATCTTTCTCAAAATCTTCCTTTCCTTGGCCTCCAGTTTTTCGACTAGACCTTTTTTGTTCATTACTAGGCATTCAGAAGCCTAAAAGACCTCAGGACAGATAACACTGCAGTAATGACTTAACTTTGCATTGAACGATACTGATCTTTTGTTGTAGATGTTTTTGGTTAAATGGAATGCCATTTCCATTTTGTTCATTCGTGATATGAAGGCTTAAAAAAAAAATAAATAAATAAATAAAAAAAAAACTTTTACTTATTTCTTGAGACAGTCACGGTCAAAAAATAGTCAAAATGGCTTCAAATTTGGATGTGTTTTATTCCATAGAAAGTTTTCGATAACAGGGCTCATGGTGGTCCATGCCTCTAGTCGTTATACTTTACCAATTTTTTAATTTGTGGATCAACAAAAAGTCCAGGTTTGAGTTCTTATTGATTCACAGATTCAAGTTTAATAGAAACGGATTTAAAGCAGAACCCATCTTGTGGAAGAGCTCTTCCAAACTATTTCGTCAGCCTCAGTTTCTGTTCATGATTGTGGAAGCAATATACTTTTTGTTATTTACAAGCGGCTCATGCAAAATCTTTTTAATCTCAGAAACAAAATGTCTCTCATTTGCGAGAACTATATATTCTGTAGGTTTGCTTTAATTAGCGAGATTGCTCACATAGAAAAAAGTATTTTTGTGCACCCAGCTTACTTTCCTTGTACATTCCTATAACTAAAAGTAAAATAAACTTTATTCCATGAAAAGAAGTGTAACAGATAGAATGAAACTGAGCACAGTTTTGACATTGGCATTAGAAGTTATGTAAGACCAAAAATTTGTTTTCAGTCATCTTATGTTATGCCGACAGGTGTATTACGAGAGCTTTTTTATGCACAAGTAGGTAATAAAACCCTGACGACGATGATGATATTGACGATGATACTGCTGATGACGGTGGTGACACAGCACTTGGAGCGTTATCTTCTGCTTCTGGTCGATAAAATTATGGTGTCACCGCCAGACACCACACTTGCTAGGTGGTAGCCTTTAAATCGGCCGCGGTCCGGTAGTATACGACGGACCCGCGTGTCGCCACTGTCAGTGATTGCTGACCGAGCGCCGCCACACGCCATGTCTAGAGAGTCTTCCTAGCACTCGGCCCAGTTGTACAGCCGACTTTGCTAGCGATGGTTCACTGACAAATTGCGCTCTCATTTGCCGAGACGATAGTTAGCATAGCCTTCAGCTACGTCATTTGCTATGACCTAGCAAGGCGCCATTATCATTTGCTGTTTATCTTGTGATGCATGTACCGTCAGACCGATGTTCACCAATTATGGATTAAAGTTAAGTATTCCAACAGCTACATACTTTATTTGCTAGACTCAATTCCTTTAACTGTTCCAGACCTCACGCCAGCCTGCGTGAGCTTAAACGCGTGCCTTTCGGCGTCACCTCCTAGTGGCTTGGCTGTCTTGCCAAGTCACAACAAAAATAATGTCTGAGCCTCTATTAAATCTTGCCACAAATTCAGTTTGTGGATCCCAACATCGTAATTTGATGAACTGAATGGCTACAATCGATTTGAGGTGTCTAGTCCCGAAGTTCACTTGTGCTGCAAGGTTTTTGTAACTATGTACAATGTAAATATTGCTGGAACAAAACATGTCTCTATTGCACAGTATCTGTTTCTTAAAAAAAAAAAAAAAAAAAAAAAAAAACCTCACGAAAGGTGCTGGAAATAATAACTGACTTTTTCTTTACATTGTTGTTAACGTACAGTTTGGTTGGCATTCACAAAAATTAAAAGTGCTGCAGATCTATATGATCTTCAACATCAATTCACCCTGATGTGACGCATCGTATTTGTCTAAAATCTGTTTAAAGGTTTTCCTCTCCCACATCAGTTTAAGGGATGTGATGTCACAAATGACGTATTAAAAAAGAGTGCCTCGTCCATGTCTTGAAGGCTCAAGGGACGTCGATCGGCCGCCGAGCCATCCTCTGCCTTGCAGTGTCACGCAGATGCGGTATGGAGGGTCATGCAGACAGTACACTGCTCTCCAGGTCGTAATGCCGACTTTCCAGACCACGATTCCACTACTTCTCATTCAAGTAGCTGCCCAATTGGCATCACGATGCTCAATTCACCCATATCAGTCCTCTCAGCAAGTAAAAGTCCCTGGCAGTATTGGGAATCGAACCCATCTACGCTGAACACTGAACTATGGAACTATGGAGGCAGACTAAAATGAAATATAGACTTGCACTTAATAATAGAATGAAGCTGTCTGAACAATTTACATTATTTGGTTTACAACTTTACTTCCGCCGTTTTGCAATAGATGGCAGCAGCAGCAAGTGGTGGTGCAGGTGGTAGATCGTGTCATGCAGTAACCACGTTTGAGCGTAACGCCATCAGAACATTAGTCGACTTGTGATTGCATCATAAATTTATTGTCGACTGAATATGTCAATTAAGGGGCCTTTCTCGTCATTTGCAGGAAGTTTTAATTTTCTGCTTCAGTACGAAGAAATATGCGGCCGAGTCTCATAAAATGCTGGGTAAGACCCATGGTGGGGCACCTATTAGTGAAAGAACGTGCAGAGAATGAATTCAACGCTTCAATAACGGTATGGCGGTGCGAGAGAGATGGTTTTTCAAGCTGCTGAAACCGACGGAAACAGTCACAGCAGATCGTTATCGAAAGCAGTTGGTGTGCTTGAGCCGAGCGTTGGAAGACAAACTGCCACAACACAGCAACAGACATGAAAATGTGATTTTGCAACGCGACAGTGCTCTTCCCCAAGTCACAAAACCCGTCAAAACATACTTAGAAACATTGAAATGGAAAGTCCTAGCCTACCCGTCATATTCTCCAGACATTGCTCCGTATGACTAGCGCCGTTCTTGATCAATGGCTCACAGCCTGACTGATCAGGACTTCCGGTCATATGGCAGAGTGCAAAAGTAGATCGATTCATGGATCACCGCAAAAGACGCCCAGTTCTTCCTCTACGGAATTCGCATGCTGCTTGAAAGTTGGGAGAAAGAAGTGGCCAGTGATGGGCAATACTCTGAATCGTAAATTTTTTTTGTAAGTTGTACATAATAAAGCCTCTAACTTGCGGAAAGAAACGGCTAAAGGAAAACTGTAACGTAATAATATTACCTTAAAAGAGTTTTTCTTTTACATGTTACAATGGTTTGAACGGATATTTAGCTGGTTTGACTACACTATTATATCCACAAATGTGTCAGGTATCCTAGTAAAGTAATACTACAGAATTTAGAAGGAGTGAGAACTGTCCTTAGATTTTGCAAGTCTGTAATATTATCGAATATATTTAGAATTTAATATTATGATTTATATTTTAGTAGTATTACTTCAGTTGATGCTTTTGGGCTATGGATGCATGTGTCTCGGCTGATGTGTTTGGGTTACAGTTGATGTTTAGAACGCAATCTTCTGTCCTTTTTTATCTGCTAAATAAATGTTCCTTTTCAAATCAGTCGTCTAATCGAATTTTTACATTGCATAATAATTTCCTTTGTTAACACGTGACAAAACTTTCGAATCAGTCGAATGAGTAGGTCTCCAATGAAATATATTATCCTATTATTACCGAGCGAGATGGTGCAGTGGTTAGCACACTGGACTCGCATTCGGGAGGAAGACGGTTCAATCCTGTGTCCGGCCATCCTGATTTAGGTTTTCTGTGATTTCCCTAAATCGCTCAGGCAAATTTCGGGATGGTCCTTTGAAAGGGCACGGCCGACACCCTTCCCCGCCCTTCCCTAATCCGATGAGACTGATGACCTCGCTGTTTGGTCTCCTCCTCCAAAACAGCCCAACCCTGAACATGTAACAATGAATAAAGTGTTGTAATGCTCCAATACAACAGTTACAAGGTATATGAAAAACTGTTGTTGTTGACTGAAAGAGTTTTATCCTATTATGATCTTTACTTGGTATCGATGATCAGTTTGTGGTGGCAAAACATACGGTACCCTATTAAGCCTTCGAAATACGGATTTCTGACGGGGATGTAAACATTCAAGCTCGAAATGATTGTATGCTATCAACCGAATCGGTAGTTCGCCTTGATAGCTGCGCGGTCACGCGGCGCATTGTGAACTGAATAGGCCCGGATTCGATTTATACCGGGGTACCAGAGATTTTCTACGTGTGTTGTTTTGTCCTCGCGTTGGTATCGTCATAACTCCACTCTTGAGTTGACAGTATGGGCACGTTCCTAAAACGAATAAATTAAAAAAATAAGGGCTCAGTAAATGTAACGTGTCCTGCTGAACACTGGAACTACCGTTGCAGGGTGAACTTTTTCGGTAGTGTGTGGTGGCGCGCTTGGCGAGACAGCACTTGCTACACACGATAATCGATTGAGCGACCCTCCCACCGACGTCTGGAGGTGTGGTGCAGTGAGCGGGAGTAAGTTATTTGAGCACAACAGACTGGGGAGGAGAGAGCCTTGGATCCTAGCAGCGTCACGTAGCAACAGCCTGCAACGGTGAGTGAAGGTCCTCGCCAGCTGTATGTGAACATCGTCGAGCTGGGTAGCGGACGGTGTCTTCATGCTCGTGTCCACGAGAAGCCGGCAGCTCACATCCAGTGAGAAGAAACGAGTAGTTGATGTGACAGAACCGTTCAGAGCACAAAGTGGGGTGTGCTTTTTTGGCTATATCTGATAGTGATAGGCACTGAGTGTTTTAGTTTACAATGCGGCGGTGTGTGTCTGGATAGGTGAATTTTGAGCACGTACTATGTTCGAGTATAATGACTTTTCTGGAGACTAGAAATCTACTCTGTAGGAATCAGCATGGGTTTCGAAGAAGACGATCGTGTGAAACCCAGCTCGCACTATTCGTCCACGAGACAGAGGGCCATAGACACGGGTTCCCAGGTAGATGCCGTGTTTCCTGACTTCCGCAAGGTGTCTGATACAGTTCCCCACAGTCGTTTAATGAACAAAGTAAGAGCATGTGGACTATCAGACCAATTGTGTGATTGGATTGAAGAGTTCCTAGATAACAGAACGTGGGATGTCATTCTCAATGGAGAGAAGTCTTCCAAAGTAAGAGTGATTTCAGGTGTGCCACAGGGGAGTGTCGTAGGACCGTTGCTATTCACAATATATATAAATGACCTTGTGGATAACATCGGAAGTTCACTGAGGCTTTTTTGCTGATATTGCTGTAGTACATCGAGAGGTTGTAAAAATGGAAAATTGTACTGAAATGCAGGATGATCTGCAACGAATTGAAACATGGTGCAGGGAATGGCAATTGAATCTCAATGTAGACAAGTGTAATGTGCTGCGAATACATAGAAAGATAGATCCTTTATCACTAAGCTACAATATAACAAGTCAGCAAGTGGAAGCAGTTAATTTCATAAATTATCTGGGAGTAGGCATTAGGAGTAATTTAAAATGGAATGACCACATAAAGTTAATCGTCGGTAAAGCAGATGCCAGACTGAGATTCATTGGAAGAATCCTAAGGAAATGCAGTCCGAAAACAAATGAAGTAGGTAATAGTACACTTGTTCGCCCACTGCTTGACTACTGCTCACGGGTGTGGGATCCTTGCCAGATAGGGTTGATAGAAGAGAGAGAGACGATCCAACGGAGAGCAGTGCGCTTCGTTACAGGACCATTTAGTAATCGAGAAAGCGTTACGGAGATGACAGATAAACTCCAGTAGAAGAGACCATGAGGATAAAATCAGAGAGATTAGAGCCCACACAGAGGCATACCGACAATCTTTCTTTCCACGAACAATACTAGACTGGAATAGAAGGGAGAACCGATAGAGGTACTCAAGATACCCTCCGCCACACACCGTCAGGTGGCTCGCGGAGTATGGATGTAGATGTAGATGTAGAAGTCGGCTTGCGTCTGTTGTCGTTGTATAGCAGCAAGGTGAGGCCGTGAAGAATATTGTCAAGCAACAACTTTATTAAACAGCAAGGCCGTGGTGTATGAGAGCGCAATTTTCTCGCTGCGAAATTATATAAACGGCGACATCATTGCTCCATGATTGTGTACTGGGTGATTCAAATAGAAAGAACAAATTTCAATTGTTTATTACAGACAAACTATAAAAGAGAGAAACACATTATGCATGTCACTGGATAGAGGAAGGTTAAAAGCTTCGACACAGCTGCGCCGTTGTTTGTTTGTTCCAAAATTGCTATTATACCACAAGAAAAATCAATTTGTGTGTTTGTTTCTGTGTCAAGTCAATCCATTGTTCAGGTTCAACGTGCATTCCACCGTCGATTCAGCGAGAAGCCGCCCCTCCACAAGCAGATTTGTGTCTGGCATACAAAATTGTTGGAAAAATCAAATGGTTCAGATGGCTCTAAGCACTATGGGACTTAACATCTGAGGTCATCAGTCCCCTAGGACTTAGAACTACTTAAACCTAACTACCCTAAGGACATCACACACATCCGTGCTCGAGGCAGGATTCTAACCTGTGACCGTAGCAGCAGCGCGGTTCCGGACTGAAGCGCCTAGAACCGCACGGCCACAAGGGGCCGGCTAAAATTGTTGGAAACTGGTTGCATATGTAAAGGGAAGTGCACTGGTTGGCCACGCACGTTCGATGAAAATGTCGAGCGTACCCGACGTGCGTTCACACGGAGCCGTCGGAAGTCCACAAGACGGACAGGCTAGAAACTTCAGCTTTTTCAAACAACTGTGTGGCGTCTTCTGGAGCTACGTCTACATATGAAGCCCTGAAAGTTGCAGTTACTGCAGCAATTGCATCCCGTCGACCGTAACAGACGCTACGAGTTTTGCATTTCAGTTCTCCAGTATATAGTAAAGGGCTCTTTTTTCGAACGACTCATCTTTTCGAAACGAATCGACATTGTATTTATGGCGTAAAGCAAACCGCCGTAACGTAAAAATTGGGGTGTTACATAACCGTAAAGTCGTCGTCGAACATGAAAGAGCCTCACTGAAACAGAATGTGTTTTGTGCCGTTTCTCTTAACAAAGGTTGTGGACCTTTCTCTTTTGCCGAGGAAACTGTGACAGTAAAGTCAAACCTGGACATCCTGGAAAACTGGTCGTTTCCTCAACTTCGCGAAGGTACCAATCGTTTCATTTTTATGCACGGCGACACCTTGAGGTGCGGCGTTATCTATAACGGAATGGAAGAAGTGGACAACAAGATCTTTTTCATTACTTTTGGCCTCGCAGGTCACCATATCTCACGCCTTGGGATTGTTTTTCTGTGGGGTACATAAAGTACAATCCTTGTTCCACCTATGGCAGTTACTATTCAAGAGCTGCGAAATCGAATTGTTGAAACTGTCAATTCAATAAACAAGGACCTGTTGATCCGTGTGTGGAATGAAATGGACTACCGTTTCCATGCTCACGTTGAGTGTATAATAGAGTGCCTGGCCGACCGCGGTGGCCGAGCGGTTCTAGGCGCTGCAGTCCGGAACCGCGCTGCTGCTACGGTCGCAGGTTCGAATCCTGCCTCGGGCATGGATATGTGTGATGTCCTTAGGTTAGTTAGGTTTAAGTAGTTCTAAGTTCTAGCAGACTGATGACCTCAGAAGTTAAGTCCCATAGTGCTCAGAGCCATTTGAACCATAAAATGCCTGTCATAACACAAAACTTTGAACCTTTTTCTATCTAGTGACACGCGCAATATGTTTCTGTCATTCATACTTTGTGACAAACATTTGAAATCTATTCTTTCTCTTTGAATCATCCTGTACTGGTGATAAGCTGTTGATGTACTGTAGTACCTTCAAATGTTCAAATGTGTGTGAATTCCTAAGGGACCAAACTGCTGATGTCATCGGTCCCTAGACTCACTCACTACTTAAAGTAATTTAAACTAACTTATGCTAAGAACAACACACACACTCATGCCCGGGGGAGCACTCGAACCTCCAGCGGGAGGGGCCGCACGACCCGTGACAAGGCGCTTCAACCATCGCGGTCACTCTGCGCGGCCTACTGTCTTCCTAACGGTCCATGCAGTAGTTAGTTCGGTGTAGTTTTATAGTTGTTTGGCTCTGGTCTGGCAGATGGTGAAGGTTGGTAATAGTAGAGTGCAGATGTAGCAGTGAGTTGTTTGTTTGTCTAACAGAGCCAGTGCGCCTGCATGTGAAAAGTGTCATTTGTAATTGGAGCTTAAATGGTTCAAATGGCTCTGAGTACCATGGGACTTACCTTCTGAGGTCATCAGTCCCCTAGAACTTAGAACTACTTAAACCTAACTAAGCTAAGGACATCACACACATCCTTGCCCGAGGTAGGATTCGAACCTGCGACCGTAGCGGTCGCGCGGTTCCAGACTGTAGCGCCTAGAACCGCTTGTGTAATTGAAGCCCATTAGCATAGTTATCTGGGCCAAGCAAGGTTACTTTGTCCAAGTAATACATGGATGTGTTTAGAATGAGTTACGTTGCGTTGTTGAATCGAACAGTCGGGAGTTAAGGAAAACGGGAAGGACCGGGCCCACAAATCAACTGGTTGTTATTTCATGCAAATAACAATTTATTGAGAAGTTAAAATTTAACTTAAAATGAAAGGAGTAAATACTGAATTTAAATCTTAAGGCCACATTTTAAAAGAAATACAACACGCTTTTAATAATAATATTAAAACTGACAGCTGCGCAAAAGCTCAGGTGAAATTTGCAATTTCAATCTTAAGGCCAGAGTTTGGAGAAATATAACACGCTTATAATAATAATAATAATAAGAAGAAGAAAAGGGCCAGCTACGTAAAATTTCAGGTGAAATTTGCAATTTAAATCTTAAAGCCACAGTTTGGAGAAATATGACTACAAGATTACTTTTTTCAGACTACTGTAGTCAAACAAAGCCACACTTAATACTCATCTTGTGTAAGGTGTCAGTGCTGCGTGGATGCATGCAAGAGGTTCTTTGAGATGGTAATTTTTAAAGAAACAATGAGATGAAACTTTCTGGCAAGTTAAAACTCTGTGCTGAACTGAGACCGAACTCGGGACCCCAGTCTGTGGCTAAGCCATGTCTCCGCAGTGTCCTTTCTTCCAGGAGTGCTAGTTCTGCTAGGTTCGCAGAAGAGCTTCTGTGAAGTTTGGAAGGTAGTAGACGAGATACTGGCAGAATTGAAGCTTTGAGGACGGGTCATGAGTCGTGCTTGGGTAGCTCAGTTGGTAGAGCAACTGCCCGCGAAATGCAAAGGTTCCGAGTTCGAGTCTCAGCCCGGCACACGAAGCAGACGAGGCAGGCTGCGAGAAACGTGAAGCGGCAGTCCTTACAACCAGATGAATTGCGGTGTCACTCTCGAACGATTGGACGGCCGCAATGTTACCCCTTTTCACAGCAGGAGGCCCGCACTAGTTGGCGGACGCGATGAAGGCGGGCCCCACCAACTGACGCCCCACACACCACTCGTCCAACAGCCAGTTTCCTGTGTCGGACGGATGGGGCTTTCGCAGACCAACCTCCCTCAAACAGCCCAAGTCAGCTCTCACATAGGAACCCCATGTCACAAACAACTCGGCTCTAACGTGCAACTCCGCTATCTCATATCAACTGTCTCCCCACCCAGAGACACACCACAGAGACAGCACTTCCTCCTAGGCCGACTTCGACCAAAGGCTTTCTGAACAAATAGTAAATCGATAGCAAACTCGAGCCAGTGGGGCCAGACAAGAACCAAGCGAAGTAAAATATGTCGCCACGGCTCAGTTGTTACCAATTTTAGATCAAGAATTATTATATTTCTAGAACTTATCATAGGTTACGGTCGACAGCTGCTATGTACTTTTTATAAAAAAAAAGACAAACAAATTTGAGCTATCATCTGTACAATTGTTTGTATATTCTCTACCAGTTTCAAATGGTTCAAATGGCTCTGAGCACTATGGGACTTTACATCTGTGGTCATGAGTGCCCTAGAACTTAGAACTACTTAAACCTAACTAACCTAAGGACATCACACACATCCATGCCCGACGCAGGATTCGAACTTGCGACCGTAGCGGTCGGTCACGCGGTTCCAGACTGAAACGCCTAGAACCTACCAGTTTCGATTACTACAACCATCTACACAAGAGAAAAACAGTTTACATTAATTGATCAAAAATACTTTTTCCTCACACTGTAATTGTGCCAAGGGCGGCACGACACGTTTATATGGACTGTGTTAAGACAGACTGTTAAGATAGTCACGCATGTTCTAGATTTGCTTGATCACACTTGACGAAAATGTATTTTTATCCATTGATGTTAACTGTTTTCCTCATGTGAAGATGGTTGCAGTAATGGAAACCGATAGAGAACCTAAAAAAAAAAAAAGGTTGTACAGCAGATGCCACAAATCAGCGCTTTTATGAATACCTATTTGTGTTATCTTTTTTTTCTTTTTTGGGTCATCAGTCTTCTGACTGGTTTGATGAGGCCCTCCACGAATACCTCTCCTGTGCCAACCTCTTCATCTCAGAGTAGCACTTGCAACCTACGTCCTCAATTATTTGCTGGAGGTATTCAAAACTCTGTCTTCCTCTACAGTTTTTGCCCTCTACAGCTACCCCTAGTACCATGGAACTCACTCCATGATGTCTTAAAAGATGTCCTATCATCCTGTCCCTTCTCCTTGTCTGTGTTTTCCACATATTTCTGTCCTCTCCGCTTCTGCGCAGAACCTCCTCATTCCTTACCTTATCAGTTCATCTAATTTTCAACATTCGTGTATACACCACATCTCAAATGCTGGATTCTATTCTGTTCCGATTTCCCCATGGTCCATATTTCACTACTAAACAATGCTGTTCTCCACAAGTACATTTTCAGAAATTTCTTCCTGAAATTAACGCCTGTGTTTGATATTAGTAGACTTCTCTGAGAGGAATGCCCTTTTTGCTAGTGCTAGTCTGCTTTTTATGTCCTCCTGGCTGTGTCCGACATTGCTAATTTTGTTGCTTAGTTATTAGAATTCCTTAACTTTGTCTACTTCATGACCATCAATCCGGATGTTAAGTTTCTCGCTGTTCTCATTTCTGCTGCTTCTCATTACAGATACTTTCGCCTTTCTTTGATTTACTCTCAATCTATATTCTGTACTCATTAGTCTTTTCATTCCATTCAGCAGATACGCAATTCTTCTTCACTTTCACTCAGGATAGCAATGTCATCAGCGAATGGTATCGTTCATATCCTTTTACCTTGAATTTTAATCATGCTCCTGAACCTTTCGTTTATTTCCATCATTGCTTTTTCGATGTACAGATTGAACAGTAGAGGCAAAATACTACATCCCTGTCGTACATCCTTTTTAATCCGAGCACTTCTTTCTTGTTCGTCAACTCATATTTTTTCCTCTTGGCTCTTGTCCATATCACTGGGTGTTGTGTGATGTCCTTATGTTAGTTAGGTTTAAGTAGTTCTAAGTTCTAGGGGACTGATGACCATAGATGTTAAGTCCCATACTGCTCAGAGCCATTTTTTTTCTTGTCCATATCGTATATTACCCGTCTCTCCCTACGGCCTACCCCTGTTTTTCTTAGAATTTCGAACATCATGCACTGTTTGACATAGCCGAACACTTTTTCCATTGTGTGCTTCCATTATGAACCGCAACGTCAGAATTGCGTTTCTGGTGCCTTTACCTTTCCTAAAGCCAAACTGATGGACATCTAACACATCGTTTCTTCTGCATACTTTTCTTATCGGCAATTTGGATGGATTAACTGTTCAGCTGATTGTGCGATAATTCTCGCACTCGTCGGCTCTTGCAGTTTTTGAAACTGTGTAAAGGATTTTTTCCGAAGGTCCTATGTCGTCAGACTCATACATCCTACGCACCAACGTGAATAGTTCTTTTAGTGCCACTTCCCCCAATGATTTTAGAAATTCTGACGGAACGGTATTTGTCCCTTCTGCCTTATTTCATATAAGTCCTCCAAAGCTCTCTTAAATTCTAATAGTCAATCCGCTATCTCTTCTAAATCGGCTCCTGTATATTCTTCTATCACATCAGACAAATCCTCCACTTCATAGAGACATTCAATGAAATCTTTCCACATATTCAATGTCTCCTCTGTATTTAAAAGTGATATTCCCGTTGCACTCTTAATGTTACCACACTTGCTTTTACTTTCACCGAAGGTTGTTTTAACTTCCCCATATCCCGAGTTAGGCCTTTCGCCATTTATTTTTCGATTTCTTCACTTTTTTCATGATGCCATTTCGTCCTAGCTTCCGTGTACTTTCTGTTTATTTCATTCCTCAGTGAATTTCTGCGTTCCTGAAGTTCCCTGATCAGTGTATTTCTGCATTCCTGAAGTTCCCTGATCAGATTTGTATTTTGTACTTCCTTCTTTCATCGATCAACTGAAGTATTTCTTCTGTTACCCATGGTTTCTTCGCAGTTGTCATCTTTGTGCCTATGTTTTTCTTTCCAAATTCTGTGATTGCCCTTCTTAGAGATGTACATTCTTCTTCAACTGTACTGTCTACTGCGGTATTCCTTTTTGCTGTATCTAGGCGTATGAAACTGCAAGTGTATCTCGTTATTCATTAGTAATTTTGTATCCCTCTTCTTTGCGTATTGATTCTTCCTGACTAATGTCTTAAATTTCAGCCTACCCTTTGTGTTATTGAGCACCAAAGCTTAAATTTCTTACGTGTAAGATTGTTCGTATTTGTTGTTCAACAAAAAAGGTAGTCACTATACTCTCACGCTCCCACAACCCCCCCCCCCCCCCCCCCAACCAAACACCACTCCACACAAAACCTATGCCATGCAGGCAATCAGCAAAGCAATGTTGTACTATTGTGACAAATACAGCGTGAAGAAAAGATTCCGCACTTGGCCGTCGGCATGCCAACTCAAGACAAAGGTGACATAACAAAACCTAGTCCCGTCAGTAGGTAGAACAGAAGTGCGATAAAGAAAAACACAGGAAAAAACGAGTCTCCCACAATGCTATAACAGAGCGCAGTGTGGTCAAGAACTGATTGTATGAACTCTGTTATCTGTCGGAGCTGCCCCATTAGCTGAATGAGATTGTGCAGTTGTGAAGAACACAAAGTACCAACGATGTTTCTCGCGGCTGGGTCATCCATGCAAGGAGCAACTGACATATGTCCCTTCTTCCATTTTCAGATTCGATCCCCTTAACGCTTATTCACAACACTTCCGAGAAGACGTGCATCGATGATGCACTGATGTGTCGCCACCACGCGGTATTTTATTTCCCGCTGATGCCGAAGGCGATCGCGAGCCTTTCCGAGGACGTGCTGGTGCGACGGAGATGGACCCATTCATGATAAAGAAGGCAATATTTATAAATAAAACAAATAAATAAATAAAGCAAATAAATATTCTTAAACAATAAAAAAGGCACCTTCCTTGTTTCCACCTTTCCTGATTTCTATTTTATTTTTTACTCGGTAGAAGTTATTGGGGTCTTTCTTAGTAAGGGCCAACGCCTGAAGTGGTGGAGATTTTCTTTTGGGGCTTCTTGTTAAAAGTTTGGAGTAAAAGTGGCGATGGCATTAGCCTCCCCTTTTTCAGTAATTTTAGGTAGCAATGTCTTGGGGAATGAATATATGGACCTATCAACGCTGATTCGAGATCGCGCCACACTTTTTTTCCAGTTATAACTTCAAATCGTATTCAATTTACACATCCACAACGCGGTATCTTGCGTTTTTCTTTCTATTACTGTTACCGTTATTTAAATATCATGAAGTAACATGAACTTCTTACAGACGTAAACGACCACTTTTTTTAGGTGTATGAAACAAATAAAGCCAATAGAAAACCATAGTGCATAGAGTAACATCGTCAGTATCCAGTGAGGTAAAAAAAAAAAACAGACATCAGGTAGGCTACACTAGATTGTACAATAATTCTATTCTGTACGTTTGACTTCCAGGCCTTCAAGAGCCGGTATGCAGACGTACGAGCAACGTTCAGTTTAGAGAAGATATTCAAGGCGACCTCCTGGCATTTGCGAACACTTTGCCACTCGCTGGATCATTGCTGGACGCTACGCAACACACCTGCATACACCACTGCGAGGCGTCATGTACGCTTCATTTAAATAGTTACACAGTTTCACGCCAAAGTATGGCCGTGCACCATCATGCTGAAACCATGGCTGTTGCCGAACACCAAGCGGAACGTTTTCTAATGGGACAGGCAGAATATTGTAAAGGGACCTACGATACAGGGACATAGTCGTCTGGGATTAGGGAAGGTCCCTAAAGCACCCCTTCCTTGTGTCCAGCCCACAGGTTTATGCCAAAGCGTACCTGCCAGCCACGTTCAAGGATGACATATGGATTGTATTACGACCAATTATGGCTGTTGTGGAGGCTGAAGATACCTTCACGACTGACGCCAGATTCATCAGTCCACGTCACGCTATTTATGAAGTGGTTGTTATCTTCCACTTGGTGCAACAACCATTCTCGAAACTGTACTCGTCTAATGTCGTCTTCTGGCCGCTGGCGTTGACTTAACGTGTAATGATATGGATGCAGTTCTTCATCGCACAGCACTCAGCAACCAGTCTTTGCGGTATCTGAACTGCCTTGAAATATCGCGAGTATTTCACGTGATTGGTGAATGGTTTCCAGGGGTCGCGTTCTGTTTGTGGAGTACGTCTAGCTCAAATGGCTCTGAGCACTATGGAACTTAACATCGGAGGTCATGAGTCCCCTAGAACTTGGAACTGCTTAAACCTAACTAACCTAAGGACATCACACACATCCATGCCCGAGGCAGGATTCGAACCTGCGACCGCAGCAGTCGCGCGGTTCCGGACTGAAGCGCCTAGAACCGCTCGGCCACCGCGGCCGGCTGAGTACGTCTAGTCCTCGGACGACCTTTGTCCATTACTTGTGAACGGAATTTATCGGTTTCCAGGAGACGTTGCTCCAAGAGACGAAAAACCTTCTCATCGGGATGGCGTCTTCGAGGGTACCTCGGTTACCGGATCCACTTTGTACCAAAAGCATATCGATGTGTGTTCTCCATCGAGAAGTCGCCTTACAGGAACTTGACAGGAACAATTATGGGTGTGCACTGCGCGTTTAGTAGACACATGCATATAGTTTCATGGATCCCACTGTCATGGGATAGCCGGCCGGGGTGGCCGAGCGGTTCTAGGCGCTACATTCTGGAACCGCGCGACCGCTACGGTCACAGGTTTGAATCCTGCCTTGGGCATGGATGTGTGTGATGTCCTTAGGTTTAAGTAGTTCTCAGTTCTAGGGGACTGATGACCTCAGAAGTTAAGTCCCATAGTGTTCAGAGCCATTTGAACCATTTTTTCTCATTGGATTGGGTATTGTCATGTGACAAAATGATGTCCTGCTTGCAAACGACGAGAACTAGGAAACGGACGTTTAAAAAGTAAAGAAAAAGGAAGCTGACGAGGATTCGAACCATAGCTTCAAGGTGGATATGTGTTTTATATCCTAGCAGTCCACTTTTTTTAATTTCCTTTAGTTCGTTATTGTTCTTTGCATTGATTCAGGGCGGACGTCCCATGACACCCGTTCAATTTCATCGTTGATCCATTCACTCAGTTTTTTTTATTTATACAGAGGGTAGCTGACCCTCTGACAGAACAGGCTGAGTTGTCGTGCCGGCAATCACTCAGCTACGACGACTGGTATGGTAGCGCAGCGTCATACACTTTCCTCTGTACATTCCGATGCTCTGCACCAATGACAGTGTTGCCAGCTCTTCGTTTTCATACACGAGTTTTCAAAATCATAATGTGTTTTCCGGTCTGATTTTGCTAGAAAAAAGAAACTGGATGTTGAATTTGGATGAGGACTTATGTGTTTAAATTTTGGTTAGGATCAAAGAGTTTCTTACTAGGTGTCGTGATCGACTATGAGTCGATGATCGATAATCAAGTGGTATCGCATGCTGGGACCCACCCTTTTCCTGTAAGGTGCAATGACCGACCTCTGCGTTTTGGTGGACGCCAGATGTGAACACCTGCTGTGTAGCGTGGGAACCAGTGCGAGCTTCGCAGTGAGAGCCGTCGCCTTATCCCGGCTCAGAGGTCCGGAACGCTAGTGTTGGGAGCGTGCGTCATAAATACGGCCTCGTCAAGAGCCTTTACCGTCCCGCAGGCTCGCCAGTAAATCTGATTACCGAGCGGTGGACGCCGCCGTAGTTACGCGCCGCCAGCTACCGGCGAGGAGCGGGTGACGTCTCAATCTCTTACACAGCTCTGTCGCCCCTCTCACGATCATTGCGTCTTTTCAAAAGACGAAGGCGACACACCGACTCACCGACGGAGACTAGCTGCCGGGGCATGTGGTCAGTTCAGGAGCTAGGCACACTGTTTTAGTAAATCGCTTCGGCTTTAATTCGCAAGATGGTCGTTTCTACGCGATTTACACGAAATGTATGACTGGTTCACGTGTTAGATGATGATCAGTTTTGCTTTAGGAAAGGTAAAGGTACAAGAGAGGCAATTCTAACATTGTGGTTGATATTGAAAGCAAGACTGAAGAAAAATCAAAAAACGTTCATTGGATTTGTCGACCTGGAAAAAGCGTTCGACAATGTAAATTAATACAAGATGTTAGAAATTCTGAGAAAGGTAGGGGTAAGCTACAGGGAGAGATGGGTAATATACAATATGTACAAAAGCCAAGAGGAAATATTAAGAGTGGACGACCAAGAACTAACAAGGGAACCTCCCCATCGCACCCCGCTCAGATTTAGTTATAAGTTGGCACAGTGGATAGGCCTTGATAAACTGAACACAGATCAATTGAGAAAACAGGAAGAAGTTGTGTGGAACTGTGAAAAAAATAAGCAAAATATACAAACTGAGTAGTCATGGGCACATAAGCAACATCATGGACGAAGTGTGCTTAGAAGCGCCGTGGTCCGGTGGTAGCGTGAGCAGCTACTGAACGAAAGATCCTTGGTTGAAGCCTTCCTTCGACTCAAATTTTACTTTCTTTATTTTTGCGTAGTTATTACCTGTCCGTTCGTTCATTGACATCTCTGTTCACTGTAATAAGTTTAGTGTCTGTGTTTTGCGACCGCACTGCAAAACCGTGCGATTAGTAGACGAAAGGACGTGCCTCTCCAATGGGAACAGAAAACATTTGATCGTAAGGTCATAGGTCAACCGATTCCTCCACAGGAAAACACATCTGATATATTCTATACGACACTGGTGACGGCATGTGCGTCACATGACAGGAATATGTTGTCGACCCACCTAACTTATACACTTGGCGAATGGGTAAAAAGATTCTTCTACCTTGCCCGATTTAGGTTTTCTTGTGGATGTGATAATCACTCCCAAAAAAGTGATGAAAACATAAGAGTTTGTCACATAAACTGAAAATAAAAAATTAAAATTTACACTTATTAGAAGACTTGAACCTAGGACCTTCCGTTCCGGAGCTGCTCACGTTACCACGAGACCACGGCGCTCCTGCGGTACTATCATCTTTATTTTTGCTTATCTTCCCTTGAACTACTCAGTTTGTATATTTTGTTTATTTTTTCACAGTTCTACACAACTTCTTCCTGTTTTCTCAATTGATCTGTGTTCAGTTTTTCAAGGCCTATCCACTGTGCCAACTTATAACTAAATCTGAGGGGGGTGCGATGGGGAGGTTCCCTTGTAAGTGCTCGGATTGAAAAGGGTGTAAGGCAACGATGTAGTCTTTCGCCCCTACCGTTCAATCTGTACATCGAAGAAGCAATGATGCAAATAAAAGGTTGGTTCAGAAATTGAATTAAAATTCAAGGTAAAAGGATATCAATGATACGATTCGCCTTAATTTGAAGAAGAAACCACTGAGAATGTACGTCTGGAAAACAGCTCAAATGGTTCAAATGGCTCTTAGCACTATGGGACTTAACTTCCGCGGTCATCAGCCCCCTAGAACTTAGAACTACTTAAATCTAACTAACCTAAGGACATCACACACATCCATGCACGAGGCAGGATTCGAACCTGCGACCGTAACAGCAGCGCGGTTCAAGACTGTAGCGCCTGGAACCGCTCGGCCACCCAGCCGGCAACAGAAGAAAATCGAAGCATTGGTGCTGTGGTGCTACAGACGAAAATTGAAAATTAGGTGGACTGATAAGATAAAGAATGAGGAGCTCATGCACAGAATTGGAGAGGAAAGGAGTATTTGGAAAACACAGACTAGGAGAAGGTACAGGATGATAGGATTTCTGTTAAGACATCATGGAATGACTTCCGTGGTACTAGAGGGAGCTGTAGAGGGGAAAAAAAATACATCCCGGTACAAACACATAGCAGAGTGCCAGTGACATTAAAAGGTGCATTTCAAAGCAGCGACTGTGATTATTACTCTTTTTTTTTTAAAAAAAAAAAATGCTAACTGATGTGCAGTTTGCTTAGTTGTGCTGCAACTAGTCAGTTCATACAGGCAATTCTATGGTACGTAAAACTTGGTTACATCTGTTGTTCTCGTGACCTTCATTCCGAAACTGGTTTGATGCAGCTCTCTCAGTAGTCTATCCTGTGCAACCCTCTTTATTTCTGCGTACTCACTGCAACATACTTCTACCATCCTGCTTACTACACTTCTGGCCATTAAAATTGCTACACCACGAAGATGACGTGCTACAGACGCGAAATTTAACCGACAGGAAGAAGATGCCGTGATATGCTAATGATTAGCTTTTCAGAGCATTCACACAAGATTGACGCCGCTTGCGACGCCTACAACGTGCTGACATGAGAAAAGTTTCCAACCGATTTGTCATACACAAACGGCAGTTGATCGGCGTAGCCTGGTGAAATGTTGTTGTGATACATCGTGTAAGGAGGAGAAATGCGTAACATCACGTTTCCGACTTTGATAAAGGTCGGATTTTAGCCTATCGCGATTGCGGTTTATCGTAATACGGAACGCCTTGCTGGATCCCAACGGCCTCGTATCACTAGCAGTCGAGATGACAGGCCGTGTTTGGCGACTTCGCAGTGAACGCACATTGGAAGCGTGTATTCGTCATCGCCATACTGGCGTATCACCCGGCGTAATGGTATGGGGTGCCATTGGTTACACGTCTAGGTCACCTCTTGTTCGCATTGACGGCACTTTGAACAGTGGACGTTACATTTCAGATGTGTTACGACTCGTGGCTCTACCCTTCATTCGATCCCTGCGAAACCCTACATTTCAGCGGGATAATGCACGACCGCATGTTGCAGGTCCTGTACGGGCCTTTCTGGATACAGAAAATGTTCGACTGCTGCTCTGGCCAGCACATTCTCCAGATCTCTCACCAACTGAAAACGTCTGGTCAATGGTGGCCCAGCAACTGGCTCGTCACAATACGCCAATCACTACTCTTGTTGAACTGTGGTATCGTGTTGAAGCTGCATGGGCAGCTGTACCTGTACACGCTATCCAAGCTCTGTTTGACTCAATGCCCAGGCGTATCAAGGCCGTTATTACGGCCAGAGGTGATTGTTCTGGGTACTGATTTTCGGAATCTATGCACCGAAATTGCGTGAAAATGTAATCACATGTCAGTTCTAGTATAATATATTTGACAAATGAATACCCGTTTATCATCTGCATTTCTTCTTTGTGTAGCAATTTTAATGGCCAGTAGTGTATATTCAACCCTTATCCTCATACTACACTGGTAACCTTCGGCCTCCTCACCCTTGCGTCACTTACCAAACTGACGACTCTTCGACGCCATAGTATGTGTCCTATCAACTGATGCCTTCTCTCAGCCGATTTGTGCCCCATATTTCTTTTTATTGCAGTTCGATTCAGTACATCCTCATTGATTATTCGATTTACCCATCTAATCTTCAACATTATTCCGCAGCAGTATATTTCAAGAGCTTCTGTTTTGGCTCTGAGCACTATGGGACTTAACTTCTGAGGTCATCAGTCCCCTAAAACTGAGAACTACTTAACCCTAACTAACCTAAGGACATCACAGACATCCATGCCCGAGGCAGGATTCGAACCTGCGACCGTTGCGGTCGCGCGGTTCCGGAGTGTAGTGCCTAGAACCGCTCGGCCACGGTTCTGTTATATTCTTCTATTTACTGTTTATCGTCCACGTTTTACCTCCATAGAAGGCTGCACTCCATACAAATGACTTCAGAGGTGACTTATTAACACTCTATATTCTATGTTAAAAAATGTCTCTTTTACAGAAACACTTTTATCGCTTTTACCAGTCTGCGCGTTGTTATTTTACTGCCCTATAGAAAAACATACGCCGCGCGGGATTAGCTGAGAGGTCAGAGGCGCTGCAGTCATGGAGTGTGCGGCTGATCCCGGCGGAGGTTCGAGTCCTCCCTCGGGCATGGGTGTGTGTGTTTGTCCTTAGGATAATTTAGGTTAAGTAGTGTGTAAGCTTTGGGACTAATGACCTTAGCAGTTCAGTTCCGTAAGATTTCACACACATTTGAACATTTGAAAAACTTACCTACTACTTTTGGTGTCTAATTTTTTAATCTAATTCCCTGAGCATCACCTGATTTAATTAGGCAACACTCCGTTACTCTTGTTTTATTATTGTTGATGTCCACCCATTCCATTCATCTGATCTGCCAAGTCCTTTACCGTCTCTGAGATTATTACAACGTCCTCAGTAGAGTTCACACCTGAACTTAGATTCCGTTTCCAAATTTGTCTTTGGTTTTCTTTACTACTTGCTCACTCTATTGATTAAATAACAGAGGAGATAACCTACAACCTTGTCCCACTCCCTTTTCAAACACATTTCCCTTTCACATCTTCGCCTATTAATATTGCTTTCAGGTTTCTGTAGAACTTGTAAATAACCTTTCCCTCTCTGTATTTTATTCCTGCCACCTGCGGAGTTTCAAAGAGTGTAATCCAGTCACTAATGTCAAAAGATAACTCAATATTTAAGAATTCTATAACTGTGGCCCTGCCTTTCCTCAACCTATCTTCATAGATAATTCATTGGGTTAATAATATCTCTCATATTCCTTCGTTTTTTATAGAACCGAAAGTGATCTTCTGCCAGCTGAGCTTCCAACAGATTTTTTCATTATACTGTATAGAATTCGTGTCACTATTTTGAAATCTAGGCTTGTTAACTCATATCTGAGTAATATTCAGACCTGCAAGCACCTGACGTCTTTGAAAATTGAAGTTATGCATTCGACTAGAAATCTGAGGGATTTTCTTCCGTCTCATATACAGTGATGGGGAAAAAAATCGCCACAGCAAAAAATATTTAATAGAGAGTAATTAATTTTTGGGAATAAATTTTTCTTGGTGACATTTGTAAGTAATTAACACTGAAAGATCACAGTTTAATGTGAAATGCTGATACATTAATAACCGGTGCAACCACCAAAATGTTGAACGCAAGCATGCTAACGTGCATGCATTGTGTTGTACAGGTGCCGAATGTCAGTTTGTGGGATGGAGTTCCATGTCTTTTGCCCTTGGTCGGTCGATATACGGACGGTTAATGTAGTTTGTGGATGACGCTGGAGTTATCGTCCGATGATGTCCCATACACGCTCGATTGGAGACAGATCTGGTGAATCAGCAGACCAAGGCAACATGTTGACACTCTGTAGATCATGTTGGGGTACAACCGCGGTATGTGGGCGAGTGTTGTCGTTGGAAAACACCCCCTGGAATACTGTGCAGGAATGACCTCGGTTTCGGCCATTTCTAAGAGTGCCTTCATCAGAAATAAGACATTTAAAACTGGCGTGTCACGTATAAAATAAATATGAAGTGATAACGCTTTAGTTACAATATATTAAAATAGAAAATATAGAGGCAGGCCACTAAGGGTTGCACCAGATGTCGAGCTGCGGTAGCATCAGTCTGAGGCGCCCGGGTTAGCAACTGCGGGCAGGGAACGTTACACCAAAAGCGCCATTTAGTAGCCGCAAATACAAACCGGCTACTTAACATTACGATTAAGACAGGTGAAATGTGTAATACATGAAGTAAGAGGCGATATTTTATCTGACAGCAGCAGGTATAGTAACAATTTATCTACATAAGAGCTTAGAAGTACAGTTTATGGGCTGAAAAACGCTATTACAGAATTACAAAAAGGAGCTGACTATCTCAGCGAATAGACAAACGGTATAACATGAAATGTAGTTAATATAAACCATTTGGTGAACAAACAGTTATGAATCGTCTTAGATAGAAGAAATATTTCGGTAACTGCACGAGGTAACACGGAATAAAATATCTAGTAATGGCTTTATATCGTTGAAGAATCTGTTATTACATAATTGTAGCTACTCATTAAGAATGAGGCCATCATTTAGAGAAAAATGTTTAAACATTTCTAATTCTTCGGGAACATCTAATCTACGCCCTTTCTTCTTAGTGTGCAAAATGTTGATATCGTTAACAGCTTTAGGGGCGCGACCTGTAATTAGAACTTGATCAGCAAAAGACGAATTTTGGGTGTTAATACGATGCTTTATTAAAAGATGATCTTTATAGCTGACCATAAAGGCGCGTCCCTTTGGTCCTATATAGTAAGAAGAGCAGGAGTCGCAAAGAATCTTATAGATACCGTAGTTTTACAAAGGGGAACGGGTCGATTTTAAATTATGAATAATTTTTTTTTCAAACTATTATTGGTTGAAAATGCGACATTACAGTTGTATTTATTACGAAGAAAGGCGTTGGATCTGATAGGAAATGGGCCCCAAGAAAGGATTAGGCTGGACTCAATCATAGAGCTGCCGACTGTAGTAACTCTTTTTACAGTTTTATTTTTAAGGATGTTATCCACTATGGCAGGCTCGTATGCGATAATAATTGCATCATTTTGATTATATTAATTTCTTCCTCGAATTTTTCTTTCGAGAATGGAATAGAAGTAGCTCTGTGAATCGCAGAGTGAAAGAAAGCGTTCTTATGAGATGGTGGGTGCATAGAAGACGCAGGTACGGACTGATTGGTGTATGTTTCTTCACGAAAAACATTAAATGAGATTTTATCTTCTTCTACTGTAAGCGTCAAAACAAGAAAATTCAGTTGACTGGCCCCGTTTTCGTGTCCTTTGGTGAAGAATATTTTCTCGTAAAATTCATTGAAGAAATTGAAAATACGGCCAATGCCATCAACAGGTCCTTTGTAGATGACTAGAATATAATCGACATATCTGAAATACGATAGAATGCCTTAGCGCTGTAGCTGAGAAACAGTTGAACAACTTTTCTTCTAGGGAGTTAACGAAAATGTCAGCAAGGATACCAACTAACGGATTTCCCATAGCGAGATCGTTGGGTTGCTGATACGACTGTTCATTACATTCACAATAGTTGTATTTGTCTACGACTGTAATTAGATTCATAAAGTGAGTGATTTGTTCGTCTCAAAGTACTTTTTTGAAATAACATAAGTTTTTTCAACGACTGTAAGCGTTTCTTGTACGGGAACGTTTGTATAAAGATTTTTGATGTCTAGTGAAAACAACTTGGTATCTGGGCTGCATTCTAAATCTTTTATTTTATGGACTAAGGACTGACTATTGTGGATGGAATAATTGTTCTCGAAAACGAATAATTTTTTCAGAGTTTTATGATGAAATTTGGCTAAATCGTGGTACGCGCTGTTCATACTCTTAGAAATCAGGCAGATTGGATGGTGAGGTTTGTGAATTTTGAATTGAGAACGAAGTTTTGGGGGCTGAGGGTTCGTGTTGATAAGCATTTTCTTGTGGAAAGGACTGATTAAAAATTTTGGGTCACTGATAGCTGACATGACTTCTTTTTGTAATACCGGAGTCGGATCCTCATGCAGTTCCGAAATATTATTTTCGTTAAAAAGTCTAATGTTTTTGAAATATATTCAGAATTGTAGGCAATAACAAAAGAAAACCTTTGTCAGACTGAGTTATTAAAGCGCCATCTTCTTTAAGTTTATTATTGACAGATTTAACAAATTTCCTATCGTTATGCGTAACATTTTGAAAACAGGCCGTGTTTTTACTAAGAATGTTAGCTACGTCAAAGGCAATTCTAGTTTGACGTGAATTATCCATTTTTATATAATCAAGACCAGTTTTTAGGTCGACAAGCATATTTTCTATTACATTTTGTCTGCCAAGTTAGGCATGACATTGTAATTTAGCCCTTTTTCGAGTAAGATAGTTTCATTCTATTTAAATGTAATGTTAGTCTTATTTAAAATTCTTTGTAAAATACGTGGTGCTCATCTTAAAAGTACTTTGAGGACATATTTTCGCAATATACCTTGTTTACAAATTTCTAAATGTTTGTTGATCTGTATCCATAAATGCGTCAACATTAAAATTATAATTATTACGGAAGATATTTGTGACCTCTAAATGCAGATTTATCTTCCCTCGTTTCATCATTGCCCACACCCTTACATCATGAACTGCAGCTCGATAAATTTCTGGTTTGTCGTTGCCTTCCTCCGACCTGTTACGAAATGTCAAGTGCGTATCTGTGTTAAAGTGTAGTTCTGGGTATGTGTTCTTACGGGTGAAGGAAGGGAGAGGGTGAAACCCGGTGCTGGGACATTGCCCACTCCTCCCAAATAGCACCTTAACGTCCCCAGCCGACAGACGGATTACTTTCAACAGTGTCTCATGACTTCCGTTGCAGACAGTGCAGAGAGGTTTGGAATTTAATCCAGGACGTTAGTGGAAATACTGGTGATCAGGAACTTTACGCCAATAACTATCCTCGCCGTGCTGTCCAAATATTGTCAGTGAAAATTTCATCCAACTCCAAGAGTCGAACTGGCTTATCCTGGAGTCGAGCGCCACGGCACAAGGGTGTATTAGCGACCTCGGCTACCGAGGCTGGCTATGGAGCAATATCCCAAGTAAAATATGTAAAATAAAAGAATTATAGTAGTTATGATAAAATATCAGTAAAGTTAATTAAAGAATATTTTCTGAGTTTATTAAGTTACTTCTATAAACAGTTGTTTATCACTGAAACATTCCGCAATTAGCTATAATATGCTCAAGTTAAGCCAATATGCTCAAGTTAAGCCTGTATCTGTATAATGAATGACGTATAGAAATATCTCCAAAGCTATGTCTAGTTTCTCTTTTGCCATCATTCTCGAAAATTATAAAAAGGTAATATACATCAGGTGCGACTTGAGACAGTCTCAGGTCGCACCTGATGAAGGTTACGAGCTACGTGACCGAAATACCGTGCAAGTACGATGCTGATATCCGGCAGAACACCCGACAACCCAAGATGTCATTAGATCGCCGGGAAAGCCTGAAGAGTTACAGGTAATATACAACTGCTCTTAACAGTCTGACTAAAAATAAGATATTTTCAAGGTCATCGGATTTCTATGGGGTTCCTGTACTGAGAAGGCTATTTACACGTACAGAATCTTCTTAATTCGTCAGATTATAAATTACAGGCTAATGGTACATTCTGTAATCTATCAAATGTATTTGACTGTGTAAAACATAATACTCCTCTAAGCAAGTTACAATATTGGAATGTTGCAGGACTTACAAGCTAATGGCGCCTTCTGTGAATTGTCAAGGGTACTTGGCTGTGTAAAACAAAAAATTAGAAAAAAAATGGTTCAAATGGCTCTGAGCACTATGGGACTTAACAGCTGAGGTCATCAGTCCCCTAGAACTTAGAACTACTTAAACCTAACTAACCTAAGGACATCACACACATCCATGCCCGAGGCAGGATTCAAACCTACGACCGTAGCGGTCACACGGTTACAGACTGAAGCGCCTAGAGCCGCTCGACCACTCTGGCCGGCTAAAACATAAAATCCTTTCCAATAAGTCACAGTACTAGAATGTACCAGCAAATGTGTCAAAATGATCGAACTGTATCTCTCTTACAGCAGACAAAGGGTGTCAAATAAACAGTCCTGTATTAAGGTGTCATTTGGCATCCAACTGGGAACTAATTGCATGTAGTGTCCCACAAGGCTCCACCTTGGGGCCCTTACTTTTTATTGTGTGTATGAATGACCTTTCATCAGTAACATTGCCAGATGTCAAGTTCATTTTATTTGAAAATGGTAAAAACTTCGCAACAAATATCAAATGAATTGTAGTTTTAGGAAGATCCATTGATTAAATTTCTATTGATGTTAATATTAGTAAATTGTTTCTAGTTAGTTCTTTGTCTCTACACTCTGAGAAGACACACTATATGCAGTTCTCATCTTGAAACAGGTTTCCTCCCAGTATCGTCCATGTCTAAAATATGACAACAAAGAGATAGAACACGTAGATAGTGTTAAATTCTTGGCATGACATCTTGCTAATAACTCAACTTGGGAGAAGTATACTACATAACTTCTGAAGAGTCTAAATAAATCTGCATGTGTAGATGTTACAGACACGTGTGATACAAAAATAGAAAAAAACTAGCATACTTCGCTTACTTTCAATACAGTTTGCCATGCGGGATAATTTTTCGGGGTAACTCATCAAATCAAACTAAAGTTTCCGAAATAAAAAGTATCTAAAACAAATTATTTGTTGTGTGACGTCGAAAAACCTGCAGATGGTGGGGATATTTTTCGCTTATAAACTGTATATATCTTTTTCAAATCAATAGATCAGTTCACGGGATCAATATGAAAAATAAGAATAAATCACTATTTTGACCGAGGAAGATTTACATTTATCAGTAAAATACATTTTTGAATAACTTGCCAGCAGCAATGAAAAGTATAACTTCTAATAAAGTTCGGTTTAAGAGGAACCCAGGTTTAATTTATGACCAACTCTTAATTCAATTATGAACTGCTTAGCATAACTGATTGATGTGTTTCTACTATTATTAATATCAAATAACTTGATTGTTACTTAAAAAAACTGAATTCTGCACAGTTACTGTAAGGAAGTGTTGTAAACTGTTTTCCTGTTTTATGATGTGTGACCACAGTAACCTATTAATACTAATACGCACGTCTGTGTATTATATATTTATATGTTTTGTGACCAGTTTCTTAAATGACTGTACATTTAAGATTTTTTGACCAACGGCACATCCATATGGACCAATTCACTTACAATCTGTAGAAGAGACATCAACATATCTCTCCTTGTTTATGTAAGTAGATATTGTATACAGTTTTATGACATACCCTGCATTCTTGATGTTCTCTTCATTATGAATCTATGGAATAAAAAGTGTGTCTAATCTAATCTAATCTCTGAGGCAGCACATCATGTACGAACAGTATTTTCCAGTAGTCGGTACGATCCACAGCACACAGCACGCAGGACCATCAAGTGAGATAGTCTAGCGAGATTCCGTAGACAGCTGGTTCACCTCGTGAAATTTGCTTGCATTCGACCATATTTCGACCCAATCTTTATCCAGTGGAATTTTCTAAAATTTATTTCCTCAGAACAAATTGGGCCACATAGATTGAGATATTGAAATATCGATGTGCACTGATGTGTCTTGGGGTCAAGGACTTTCCTATTGAAGTCACTTGGTTTTCTTCAAACGAATGTAGGTGCACACGTCACATTAGTAAGGACCGTAGGCTATTTAGCTTTGCTGATGTATACTTCATCTTACAGAACGAGTTTTTTCACGGTCGGCGTACGTCAACACCTGTTTTTGTTAGTTTGTAATTTTTACTTTTTCTTGTTCTTCTTCTTTTCTTCTTTGTCCTCGTCATTTTTGCAGCGCAAATGGTCGGCTTTCCTACTTGAAAGTATCATCTTCACAAAGGCTTAGCTTCTTTATCATTTTTAATATTCGTCAGCCAATTGGCTTGAAGTCTTCGAATCCCTGAAAGCATATTCCACCTGTTCCTACCAAATTTTATTCTACGAGTTACATCTGCTTTAGTTAATCCATTCTGTGATAGCCCAAATACTTGAAATCTGTACCTCTTGGAATGTGCAGTTATCAAGTTTGATATCTTTGGTTTGTTTTCCGATCTTGGTGAAATAGCACATTATGAACTAGGGCTTTTACAAATTATGCGTAATTATCAAATGCCCTCCTCGACTCTTCAAAGTCCGCTTGAATTTCATAATGTTACAAAAGACTCCACTGTTTTCTTTTTTGCATCTTTGCAGTTAGATGATTAATCAAGACATTAAACAATAAGGGCCTTAGTGCACTGCCTTGATGGCTACCTATAAGTGGTGATCAAAAAGTTGTCATTTGAGGGCGTTGCTGCAACGTATATGGAACGTAGCGGGAATCCGATGCGGATACATAAGCACCGACATGTAAGCAGTCGGTGTGGCAATCGTGTATTCCCTATGTGTGTGAGGTAAATGCGGAAACGTGAACTATGACGACGTTGTTACCAAATATGTCCAACACGGACCAACGTGCTGTTATTCTGTTCTTGGCCACCAAGCGACAGACACAGCCAGGCAACCTTCACAGAATGGCAGTGTGTTCGGGAAAGCACGTTAGATTAGATTAGATTAATACTAGTTCCATGGATCATGAATACGATATTTCGTAATGATGTGGAACGAGTCGAATTTTCCAATACATGACATAATTAGGTTAATTTAACAACATACTTAAGTTAATATAACAACTTTATTTTTTTGTGTTTTTTGTTTTTCTTTATTTTTTATTTTTATTTTTATTTTTTTATTTTTTAATACTTTTTTTTGTTTTTTTTCTTTTTTTTCTTAATTTATATCTAAAAATTCCTCTATGGAGTAGAAGGAGTTGTCATTCAGAAATTCTTTTAATTTCTTCTTAAATACTTGTTGGTTATCTGTCAGACTTTTGATACTATTTGGTAAGTGACCAAAGACTTTAGCGCCAGTATAATTCACCCCTTTCTGTGCCAAAGTTAGATTTAATCTTGAATAGTGAAGATCGTCCTTTCTCCTAGTATTGTAGTTATGCACACTGCTATTACTTCTGAATTGGGTTTGGTTGTTAATAACAAATTTCATAAGAGAGTATACATACTGAGAAGCTACTGTGAATATCCCTAGATCCTTAAATAAATGTCTGCAGGATGATCTTGGGTGGACTCCAGCTATTATTCTGATTACACGCTTTTGTGCAATAAATACTTTATTCCTCAGTGATGAATTACCCCAAAATATGATGCCATATGAAAGCAATGAGTGAAAATAGGCGTAGTAAGCTAATTTACTAAGATGTTTATCACCAAAATTTGCAATGACCCTTATTGCATAAATAGCTGAACTCAAACGTTTCAGCAGATCATCAATGTGTTTCTTCCAATTTAATCTCTCATCAATGGACATACCTAAAAATTTGGAATGTTCTACCTTAGCTATATGCTTCTGATTAAGGTCTATATTTATTAATGGCGTCATACCATTCACTGTACGGAACTGTATGTACTGTGTCTTATCAAAATTCAGTGAGAGTCCGTTTACAAGGAACCACTTAGTAATTTTCTGAAAGACAGTATTGACAACTTCATCAGTTAATTCTTGTTTCTCAGGTGTGATTACTATACTTGTATCATCAGCAAAGAGAACTAACTTTGCCTCTTCATGAATATAGAATGGCAAGTCATTAATATATAATAAGAACAACAAAGGACCCAAGACTGACCCTTGTGGAACCCCATTCTTGATAGTTCCCCAGTTTGAGGAATGTGCTCATTTTTGCATGTTACGAGAACTACTTATTTCAACTTTCTGCACTCTTCCAGTTAGGTACGAATTAAACCATTTGTGCACTGTCCCACTCATGCCACAATACTTGAGCTTGTCTAGCAGAATTTCATGATTTACACAATCAAAAGCCTTTGAGAGATCACAAAAAATCCCAATGGGTGGTGTTTGGTTATCCAGATCATTCAAAATTTGACTGGTGAAAGCATATATGGCATTTTCTGTTGAAAAACCTTTCTGGAAACCAAACTGACATTTTGTTAGTACTTCAATTTTACAGATATGTGAAGCTACTCTTGAATACATTACTTTCTCAAAAATTTTGAATAAAGCTGTTAGAAGGGAGATTGGACGGTAATTGTTGACATCAGATCTATCCCCCTTTTTATGCAAAGGTATAACTGTTATGTAATGGTGCGCGGCAAGTGGTGCTGCTGCTTCATGACATCGCACGTCCCCAATCGCTAAAGTCGAAAAGTTACGTCTAGGCAAGTACGAGACACCCTAGCAGCCGACCAATAGTCCCGATTTCTCTCCTTGAGATTGGTCGCTTAAGAAAGGTCGACGATTCCTGTCGGACGGGGATGTGCAACAGGATGCTACGTACTTCTTCAAGTAGCGGGACACGGTCTTTCACCAAAGTGGTATCTTCAGTCCGTTCCGTCGATGGTATGATTACCTCGATGCTCACGAGGACTTTGCCTGACTGACATACCAATTCTGGACTGTAGGCCTTAGAATGGAAAGTTTTTGATGGAACCTTATACATTGACTTCACATATTCTTGATACTCATGCAGGACACAAGTTTGCTCATTGTTGTACATGTCCATAATGAATCATGTATAGAACTCCGAGAGATGACGTGCACGTAGAAGTTTTCATATTTGTGTTCTTGGTGATACGTTATTCCTTAGTCGTACCACTCTTGCACAGCATATCTTAAATACCATAACAGAGGAAGCGGAATGGAATTATGGTTGGTAGTCGCACTTTATTGGCATTAAGCCTTTGAAAAAATAATTTGAGAATTACGAATTGTGGACGAGCCACTAGATAAAACTTTGCAAATACAATTAGAAACTCAACGTACTCAGCACTCTAACAAACCTTTTTTTTTTTTTTTTTTTAAAAAAAAAGAAAAGGATCGTCAGTTACAAATTGTGGACGAGCCACTAGATAAAACTTTGCAAATACAGTTAGAAACCCAACGTACTCAGTATTCTAACAAACAACTCCAAATTAAGAAAAGGGGGTTACTGACAAAGCTGAGAACTTAAAACTCCCATCTAGGACTTCCCTCAAAATAGATATAATGAAACAATTACAGGTAAAGGGTGACTTAATAACACTTCAGCACTAGTGCCAAACTAAGAGGTCATTATATAACATGATAGAATCAGTTAATTAAAAAAACTACAACAGAGATGCTGATCTTTAAAAAAAAATGTTTATGTACTCAGACGTACTCAGAAAAAGCTGCACAAGGAACGCAGCAGATGCTATGCAGTTTAAGGTTTAGCCAGTTGCCCGCCTTGACTGAAGGAAGTAAACACTAAACTTTGGAGGGGGTATGTTACCAACTCCGGTAGTGGCCAGGTTCTTAAACACTGCCAGGCCTAGACCTCGGATGAAATTTCACTCCCCGCCAAGGCGCTGCCACAATTAAAAGTTTCTGCCCGACTCACAAAGACATTCCATTAACTCTGAAACATTGAAACACTGGGCGGATCCTTTGACTCACTTACACATGGACAACTGTATTGATAGATTGCAGCCTTTAAAAGCAGCAACATAAAATCATTTGATGGCAAGAAACACAAAAAAACTTATGAGAAAATTTTCAAATAACGGCCACCATTTAACTAGGCTAATAAGGTCTTCCATAATAATAACAAGTTTAAAATCTGAGTGCGTCGGTGAACAAACAATTACGACGCCTTACTCCATAACAGGTACACAATACAAGGGAGCGGGTTTCACAGCTTCCCTTGAAATTTTGTTCTCAGTGAAGTCACACAACTTTTATCTCCAAGCTGCCTATGTCGGCAAAACGCCCAACCAATTTCACACCACAACGTAACACTCGTTGGGCAGCCGTTGACACTCGTCTCCCCCGCGAATGTCAGGAGATCTCGAGCGTTACCCGTCGAAGGCTAACAACCAACTCGCTTCCCCTGCGAAGCCGCAAGATAAAACACGCAAAAAGCAAAGATAGCTTACCTCAACCACAGTCGATCTCAACGATACACGAACAAAATAAGACTGGCGCCAGCTCGCCACGGCTCACTTGGTACTCGGTCAGAAACTTATTCTGACCCTATCAAGGCCAGTTTAAGATTTTTCTCATGTTCTCGAGATTTTTCCATTACTAGTCTTACTCATGTAATTTCTAGTTACGCGTTTTAACATTCTGATGTGTGCCTTCCCTCCAATCTGTGTAATCTTTACTTGTGCATTTTAATGTTCCGATATGGATCTTCCCTACATACAATTTTTTTGACTTTTGTGATTCAAGTCTCTGTATGTCCATCTTTTCAGAGATGGTTGCGGGACCTAGGCTGTTCCGTACAGAACGTCAAATCAAACACCTTTCAGCCGACTATTTTCCAAACTGTTATCTTATGGGGCTACCAGTTTCAGCGATATACTACTCCATCTTCATCAAAAATCGCTGTATCAAAAATCTACAGATTCCAGTCTTTGAATGCTGGCCCATATTTTGACCGGAACCGAGGCTGAAATCTTCCCACAAGTCGGTCAGGGGCCTGAAGATGGTGTAATATATCGCGGAAACTGGTAGCCAAATAAAAGTGTGGAAATTAGACGGCTGAAAGGTGTTTGATTTGACATTATTTTTGTAATTTATGTTGATCATATGTTAAATTGACCATAATTTAAGGAATATAAGTAGTGAACTTGCCAGTCTAATTTGTAAACATTTAACATAGTTGTTGTGTCCATCAATCATGCAGTGCACATCTGCTTACGTTAAGACAACATCTCAAGTCGTCCACGAAGGATAAGACAAGAATAGCATGAGTATAAGAATAAACGTTGTATGTAGGGACTTCTCTTGTTCATAGTAGTTTACGTAATGTTAGTACAACGGGTAAGGCAGCCTGTGACCTCTAAAAGACAGTGCCACGCGTTGACCACAAAAAGTGATACATACATATCGTCAGTGCCTTTTTAATTGAAATCCGTCCACTGCATGATGTGTAATCAGTGCCGGCTGTTATATGAGAGAAGAAGAGCACATAAAGAGCATCAGTGGACACTCAAGTGGCGGTCCATAGTGCATCAAACTTCTTGTCTTTGTACACAACCATAGATAACTACCCCCCTTCTCTTAATGTCATTTTACACTCGCAACAAACGGGGCAGTACAGTACCACACAGCTCATTGTCAACTTACATCGTGCCAGAATATTTGAATGGCAGTTGGTTGGATTTAAATGTAAAGTTGTGACCGTCGTTTTTTGCTGCTATTACTTCCGGAGTATGAAATATTCTACTAGAGAGTAATAAACGACTCAGCTTAACCGGAGATCCGAATTCTTGAGCACTAGGTAAACATGGCTACATTTTTAATCCCATATGGATCTTAAAACTTGTTTCCATCACAATAAGAACGGATAGTTTCACGAAGAATGTCACACCGTAATAGGCTATTTTCCTATGTTAACAGTAGGGCTCGGATTGTTGATATTCTAATTGGTTAAAGGTTTAAATAGCAGTTACGGTCAATATTCTCACAAAATAATAATTATTTTTATCTCCTTAAAGTTCAAAAATCATCAAATATCAAGATCTGGTCACGTCGTCGAAAACGCTCTATTATTGAGTGATGCTGTGGTGACGTCACAGACTAGGAGTAACACGAAGCTATACGTGTATTACAGGAGCGTTAGTCGAAGGAGCTTTTTATATAATTCTTCTGCAAAGAGTTTAGATATTTGGTGATGGAACACGCAATGACAAGTTTTAAGTAACAATAGAAAAGAATTTTGTGAACGCTGGACGTGGAAGCTTGGGAAAGTCGATGCTTTTATGTTCCACCCATTTAGAAGGCGATATGTGCAACGACGTACGTTCTTAGCCCTGCTCCCTGCAACATCATTAAACTCACTCAAAACTAAGGAATTGTAGAGCTTTTGGAAATGAGTCCGTATATTATAACTAGATTGATGCTATCAGCCATGAGCTGCACAATAAAATTATTCTTTGCAAATCTTAATACTGATTTCCTGTATAGAAGACACTCAGCAGACATGGTGCCTGCAGTGGAGCTTGGTGGTGCAACGGAGAGCGAATCGGGCTACAGATAAAGAGGCTACATTTTCGAGTCGTGAAAATGTTACATACTTTCAAAGTTGTACACGAAATACGAAAATAACGTTAGAAAGAGCTGTTTGTAGTAGTTGTTTCGATTGTGGAATGTCACATTTATAGCTTCACATTAGTGTTAGTCTGAGAAATGGACAACAGAAGATAAATGCATATACTTCGCGAACAAACATATCACCTTTTTGGAAAGCATTGCTTATAGTGAAGATATCACCACACGCCCACAGTACAACGAGGTGTAGGACGACGAGGTTATACGGAGAGATTTAAAGCGTGTACAACATGCAGGTGACATAAACTCAAGCGCTGCGATGTCTGTGAGTGTAAAACGTTGGCGTGTGAAGTAGACTCACTTCATCTTTATGTAAGGTGGTGAAACTGCAAAAATTTAAACAATAAGGATCCTAGCTGGACAGTACGAAGATAAAAACGTAGTTCATAATAACATGAAAAAGTGTATGGTCGCATAAACTAGAAAATATATTTTCGAAAGTGACGTGTGTGAACAGCGATTGCAAATGAAAACAGGTGCAAACAATAAGGAAAACACAATAATTTTCTGTTTCTGATCGGTGTGGTGAAGTTTTGTAATTGTGATTTGGCTATTAGAGAACTGTCGAGTCATTTTACAAATAAATTAAAAAAGTTCTGGCGGGCTAGATTCGAACGAGTGATCTGTATACATCATGTTCCACAATGCGACGTTCTAACGTGCTAACAACTGAGCTACCGAATAATTAAGATGTGTTGGGTAAAACGATAATTTTCACTAGGAGTTTAACTTCGTTGAAAGACGCTAGCCGGGCCATGGGGCCGAGAGGTCCTAGGGGCTTCAGGCCGGAACCGCGCTGCTCCTATGACCGCAGGTTCGAATCCTGCCTCGGGCATGGATGTGTGTGCTGTCCTTAGGTTGGTTAGGTTTAAGTAGTTCTGGCTAGGGGCTGATGACCTCAGATGTTTAGTCTCATAGTGCTTAGAGACATTTGAACCTTTTTTTTTAAAAAAAACAAACAAACAAACACGCTGTCCCTCGTTGTAACAGAGGGAGAGCATATTTCGGAGGTAAGTTAATGTTATCTTCACAGTACCACACATTTTGAATTAAGTTGGTGAACTTGTGCGTCGACGTGGTGTCAATTTGCCGGCACATTGCAACCAAGTTTTACGCATCTTCTCATTCTCTGGAACAATCAATAACAGCTTTTCAAGAGTTTTTATAAATGCATTTGTACAGTATGGTATTACACACCATTTGTAACACATGGAAACCTAAATTCCAAAACAAAACATCACTGTGAATTAGCATTATGACAGGAGCACCGAGATAGCCAGTGACGTCACAGGCATCACATGACTCGAATGGAGCGTTTCAGTGGGCTTGTCAGTATTTGAAACTCAGTTCCTTTTTATAAAAAAAAAACACCGAAATTCTAGACGGAAAAAAACATGTCTGGAGCATAAAATGACATAATTAATCACTTAAGACAATTTCCAGAAAACATTCAAATACTCTATCGTAATTCCAAAGAAATCATGTTATGATAGGCATGAATATCATCGAACTATCAGTTTAATAAGACATTGTAACGTTGTTACTTTAATTTGCTATGAAAGCGGTACTGCAGTTAACCTTGCATTACTGCGCAACTGTTTCACCAGGTATCCAGTCTAGCTTACCAAATTACCAACCAGACTAACATTAATTATAATCTTTTAATAGTCATACGACAACCGGTGATATATATATAAAAAAGAGAATTTAAATAAAAAGAAATAAATCAGTTTATATTTGGAAATTTATTTTAACATTGATCATTGAAATTTCAGCGTATTAAACTCGAGTCGTAACTAAGCTGGTGCCTTATTTAGGATTGTGCAAATGTGAGATTGTAATCTTACGGAACACATCAAATATGAAGCCAAGATTGGGAGACTGCATACAACACTGCATTCATAAAATAACACACGAAGAACGTTGAAACGTATGCAAGAGGAAATTAACCACAACCAACCGATTCAATTTTCACCCAAAGAAATTACGTTCGTAGCACAATCCTGTCCGTCATGTAATTACCACACAGTGGTATACTAAATTCATATTAACTCTTTGTGAAATCTTCCCAAAAAGAGCAGCTGAGGGCTACTTTGATTATTACACCACATGCTTCACGTGGTCAACTTGGTTTACACAAAGGGTATAACTCCACAATAATTTTGATAATTAAAATAAATTAGATCGAAAAGCAATTTGCAAAAGAAAAATCTCGAACTCGTTACTAACGTCTTACTATTAACCTGATGGGTCAAACAATTATATAAGCACGTGGTAGTGGTCTCACAAAGTACACCCCACGTGGGTTGAACATAAAGAAAAGTTGCTATATTGAAAAATATTGTCAAGACGAGACGTTATAATCTCACGCACATTCGCATTTAAGATTGATGAACTTAGTTAGAGTTACTGATCAACACGTGGTTCCACTTTACTCACAAAGTAGTGACAAAGCAACTACCGGAATATATTCTGAACTTTACACGAGAATTACACTGCGCTGCAATTTAAGATAACATTAGATATTTTAGAGCTAAACCTGAAATAAAGGTGATTAAATTTTCAGTTAGGCTGAACTTAAGAAATCCATTGTCCTACGGACTTAGCAGACACGCGCTTAGCCGGAGATCTTACCACTTCAGACGCTCGCCACGGACAGACTGACCTGGTCCCTTTCTGAGGGTGGCTCACAAATACAAACGAAATTGGCCAGAGGGGCAGCTTCCTATACCAACATGACAAGAGACGGACAGGACCATACTAAGGATAGAAACCTCTTTGCTTTTAGAAAGCGTAGCTACCTGTTCCGACGTTGGTCCTACTGTTCTCTAGCAGACAGGCTTGTCTGCTACCCTCAAGCATGCAACTAGAAATACATTTGCTCATTCATCCTCTCACACAGAAGGGAAGGGGGATGACAGTATCTTATCATATACAGTATATAAAAGAAAGCGGATGTAGGTTCCGTATGAGACTGTGTGACATGAATTACATATAAACTGTGTTTTAAAGTGTAGTAGTGTGACAGATCGTTCTTGTTTGTGTGTAAAAGTAACACGTTCCACTACTCAGTCTCCTCCCAGATAGTCAGAAACGCCACGGTAATTTAGAAGAGGAATTTATGCCGTAAATGACAACAGATTTAAGAAATTAAACATGAAAGGAATCCAACAGAGACCTTTCATAACCCCAACGCTCCGGGAAAAGACTGCGCAGGGAATTTTCTGGCCATGCTAGGACATTCCCAAGCAGGCTTCTCACACCCTACTTAAACCAAAAGTGTAAAGAAAAGGCAAAAGGTCACCAGCTACTTGCTAAAACACAATAATTTCAACAAATCTTTAAAATCTACTAATTTCAAACAGAAAAAAAGAACACAATCTGTGACACCTATTTAAAAGATAGTGTAGACCTAATTCGGTCAGCAAGTAAAAACAATGGTTCCTGTGTCATTAATATGAAAATAATTTCTGGTTGTTACCCTTATGGAGTTCACCAGTATTTGCTCATTGTAAGAGCCAACTGATCACAGGAAAATTTATGACTGTTTATTAACAAGAAAAATTTATGAAAATAGCAAAGGTGCCACAGCAATTAAAAAAGAACATGAAAATAACATCAGTATTATAAAGCAGAACATTACAATGCACAATCCGCAAGAGCAAAAAAAAAGTGATAAGAGAAAAAAAACATGTTTTACAAAGTGGTTATCACAAAAAACTTCTATATCTTATAAAACTAATAATTTGTAGAATTAAAATAACTTTGTGGCACTAATTTAATCACTCTACTATATTTCAGTTAATTAGCAAACAATGATCACTGTGTCATTATACTGAAACTACAATTAATTAAGTGATTGTTACCCTTATGGGGTTCCTCACTATAAATATGCCCCATGCAAAAGCTAACCGATCACAGTCCAATGAGAATGAATAGCTATCTGATAAACGAAGCAATGTCACAGGAATGAATTTACGAAACAAAATATCACAAATCTAATACATCACACAAATTTAGAAGAGGAATTTATGCCGTAAATGACAACAGATTTAAGAAATTAAACATGAAAGGAATCCAACAGAGACCTTTCAACATAGTTGCATGTTTTACAGGAGAAGCAAAAAACTGGTAAAAACTGACCTCGTGAAAGATCAGACTGGGCACCAGAGCAATGTGTGAACATGCGAAGCGATACTGACCCAACGACTTACCTTAGAAGACTGGATAAAGAAAGGCAAACCTACGCTTAAAGCATTTATTGACTTAGAGAAAGGTTTGACAATAGTGCCTGTAATACATCTTCAATAGGATTTGGGAGTGCAACTAATCGGAGTCGATTGTAAGATGAACATCAACAAAATTAAAGCAGGGATAATAGCTGTATTAAATCAGGCGATGCTGACGGTATTAGATTAGGAAAAGAGACACTAAAAGCAACAGATTAGTTTGGTATTTGAATGACAAAAAATCTGGCGATGGTCGAAGCAGAGATCTTATCAAATGCAGACTATCTGTAGCAAGGTAAGTAGTTTTGAAAAGGAGGAATTTAAAATCGAATATAAATATAATGGTTAGGAAGTCTTTTCTGAATGTATTGTCTGGAGTAAAGCCTTGTACAGAAGTGAAACGTGCACGATAAGCAGTCCTGTCAAGAAGGGAATAGAAACCTTTGAATTGTGGTCCTACAGAAATACTGAAGATTACGTAGACAGATCGCGTAACTAACGGGGAGCTGTCTGCTCCTTATTAATCGCACTGTCCGTCGTAGTTTCTAGACGTCCCCCCTTTCAAGTCTTCCCCCACTCCAACCTCCTCAAGTCCTTTCTGATCTGCCCAACTTCAACACTCAATCACATATTCCTTCCTGCTCCTTATGCTGCTTCCCTGTTTCAAACTCCACCTCGTAGACAGCACTCCACCACTTCCGTCCCCGCCCCCCCTCCGCCCCCTCCCCGCCTTAAAGTACCTATTTGCAACACTAAATTTCCTACTTATCCATTCCAGTAACTAATCATAGTTGGGCGACCCATTCCCCTACAATCCCCTTCCCCCGCACCTCTCGTACTCTTCCAGCCACACTCTTCACTTTCTTCCTTTCCTTAATATTATACGACCTTCACATAATAATATCTACTCCCATTCCCCCCCCCCCCCCCCCACTTCCACAGCCCTCGTTCTCGTCCGTCCCCCCCCCCTCCCTCTCGCCCTCCCTCCCGTTTCTTCACTCATTATGTTTAGTACTATTTGTATTATTACTGGCACTTACTATATTGTTAAGTGCGATTCATTAGCTTCTATACTACATTCGTCTTTTTTCATTCATATTGTTTTATATTACTACTGGCACATACTACATTGTTAAGCGAATTTCATAGGCTTCCATACTTTACTTCGTCTGTTCCTTACAGAATTCGGTTTTTTCGTGCCGTATAACATATGTTCACTTCACGTTATTAACGACCTGATGTATACATGTATATGCAACGATGATGATTCACGATGCTGCCTTCAAAGATAATCACATGCGGTCAAATGACACGTAACACGTGTAAGCTTATATCTGTGATACTTCTATTTTTACTATGTCTTCTGCAATCCATATTGTTTCACTGTTACATCTTAAAGACATATGTTAGTCTTGTTTACGTGCTCTGGTCTTAACAGATGTGACATAATAATGGTCTAATGAGAAAGAGACTATCTCTTATTTTTATGTCACTGTGCATCTAATTTTAAAAACAATGATCTTTTTTTACTATGTGTCGTACTATTTGCATGTTCCAGCAAGGACGTGGCCAGGAATTTGTCAAAAGAGGGGGAGGGGGTCAAATTTGCTATGGAAGATCTCAAAAGGCTCATGTCTCTCATTTTATGCTGACAACATATATATTTCCTGTTAATTTTATGTACACAATTTGCATTGGGCAGGCACTCATATAAATGATATTTGGTCTAGAAAATCAAGCAAGAAAAGTGTATTAATCCTTAGGGTTTCCAGAACTATTCGTTCAAATTAATACAGGAGGCAGAGATCATCAAAACAAATATGTTTCAAAAAATGGTTAAAATGGCTCTGAGCACTATGGGACTTAACATCTATGGTCATCAGTCCCCTAGAATTTAGAACTACTTAAACCTAACTAACCTAAGGACATCACACAACACCCAGCCATCACGAGGCAGAGAAAATCCCTGACCCCGCCGGGAATCGAACCCGGGAACCCGGGCGTGGGAAGCGAGAACGCTACCGCACGACCACGAGATGCGGGCAAATATGTTTCAATGAGGATCATATGGTCACTGGTGACAACTTATAATGTATGGCATCATTTTGGTAATGGTGCCGACGTAAGGTGTTGTGACAGTGTCACTGACTGGGAATGTGTACTGTCATTCAGATATCGAAAATTCGCATGGCTGAGCACATGTGAATCCATGACGTACTCGACCTCGTGCTCATCAACATCGACTGGATATTAATGTGTGAGTCGACGTTATCGGTAATTAGCTGATGGTGCCATATATTATTCCATTCCGCCTCAACGGATGGGGACATCGCATCTTCGTGGAACATGTGTCGCCAGAACTGCTGGAGGATGCGACTCTGAATGTTAGACAAAGTGCGTACTTCCAGCACGACGGGCCGCCAGCCCATTTCAGCATTGCCGCGAGGAAACGTCTGAGACCCGCCTTCGGGAATCGTTGGATCGGCCGAGGTGATTCTGTGGCCTGACCATACAGGTCTCCTGACCCACGTGCCTGGGTTCCTTCCTCTGGGGCATATGAAACAGACAGCGAATGAGACTGTTGTGAAACAGAACAATACCTCGTCGCCTGAATTGCCGTCGCTGCTAGTACCATTGCGGACATGCCAGGAATCTTTGAACGGACACGACAATCAATAGTCCGACAATGTACTGCGTACGCTCGCGCATTCGAGCAGTTCCTGTGATTTCCACTTCTGCAACCAGCATGATAAATTACCATGTAAATCGCCCCTAGCATCACAAACTGCCGAAAGGCATCATATGTACCATAACTGAATATATTTGTTTTGATGTTCTATCCTCTTGCATTAATAAGAAATAACAGTTTCGGAATGCAGTATACAGAAAAAAAAACCAAATGCGCAACTACTTGGTTCTTTACTTGGCACTTTGATACCTTCACTCTGTTGGCAAACGAATTGAAATTCGGATATCGTATGCTGCCTTTTTTGCTAACACAACACAGCGCGGTCTTCTGGTGCAAGGATCACCATCGCAGAGCAGAAGAATCTTAACGTTGAGCCGAATAACTCATAAAGCTAAATGGGTTCAACTTTCTTTTCACGTTAGTTATATTTCTTCTGATGCAACCTTGTATTTAAATTTACGACTCGTCTGAAGCTAAGTCATAATTTCTCCAGCACATCGAACCATCCCTAGCTCCACAATGCAGTCTCAAATATCATTTCATTTCATTAAAGTTCTTCAGTTTTCTTAAGTGACCGAAACTTTTTTTAAAAATTTATTATTTAAATAGCCAAATTGAAACTATAGCTGTTGTGACTTGGCAAGACAGCCAAGCCACTATGAGAGGAAGCCGAAAGGCACGCGTTTAAGCTCACGCAGGCTGGCATGAGGTCTGGAACAGTTAAAGGAATAGAGACTAGCAAAAAAGGTACGTAGCTTCTGGAATACTTAACCTTAATCCATAACTGGTGAACATCGGTCTGACGGTACATTCATCACAAGATAAATAGCAAATGATAATGGCGCCTTGCTAGGTCGTAGAAAATGACGTAGCTGAAGGCTATGCTAACTATCGTCTAGGCAAATGAGAGCGTAATTTGTCAGTGAACCATCGCTAGCAAAGTCGTCTGTACAACTGGGGCGAGTGCTAGGAAGTCTCTGTAGACCTGCCGTGTGGCGGCGCTCGGTCTGCAATCACTGACAGTGGCGACACGCGGGTCCGACGTATACTAATGGACCGCGGCCGATTTAAAGGCTACCACCTAGCAAGTGTGGTGTCTGGCGGTGACACCACAATAGCAACCAAATTTATTCATAAAACAAAATGGACTAACAAATACTGTGAGCTACAGTTTTGCGATATTAATGCTGATTCACGCATTAATCTCAGCTACATTTGTAACGCACAGATCTTCATAAATGAGTTTTTACTTATCCATGATAATGTGGTTATACGGTCTTTGATGCCAATAATCATCTCAACGATATACAACATATGATGTCGTTTATTTTACGTTTACTTACAATTACGTTAACATTGTGACTGTTGGACTCAGTATTCCAAAGATATTGCGAATAAAGACATTTCACAGTAGCACATTGTTCTTGTAGTAAAACTTCAAGACAAGATACATTGCCGTTCCACAAGTGAGACATCTTAATGCACAGATACACAGTACAAAATGGCAGTCGGTAGCAGCCTTCCAATATAAATATGGGTTTTAGTGCAGGGAGTCTCCGAAAAGATGTTTGGCTTGCCATCGATGCGACTCTTTTTCATTTAGGCAGAGAGGGTGCATCTTGAAGGGAATAGGAATCTGTCAGGAAAGAAAGGAATTCGGAAGGAATTGGCTGTGACTTACAGTACGGGACCAATCCCCGCATTTGCCTGAACTGAAAATAGGACACCACATAAAATCGTTTGCGAGGTTGCCGGGGGATAGATTGGAACCACCTCGCCACCTGAATTCAGGTATTGCTTCAGAGCCTCTAGGCGCAGAGCTACCACGCTCGGTCGAGAGCTCTGGTCTTTGTACGTTGTTTTCAAATAAAATAAAATGCATCATAACAAAAGATGGCATTCTGATATTACTTGCCTTTCCTCTAACTGTACATGTTTCGTCATCTGATAGCGCATTAATAGATTCATGTTTCAAGATTTTATTGTGCAAGGAATTCATGGTTTCAGTTATTATAGTATTATAAGAGCGTAAATAGATTTTGGAGGAAAGAGGGAGAGCAGGGTGCAGGTCGCAGGCTACTTGGCGAATTCTAGCAGCCTGCCGAAAAAATCTTTTACAAACTAGCGAAATACAGAATGTGCTGTGATCAGATACCCCTTCCACTCTCAATGAACCTCTCCCCATCGTTCCATGTCGGTACCGGTTTTCATGATTCAATACCGCCAGGGTGACCAGAATGGGCGATATTTTGCCATGTCGGCTAATAATAGTACAATTTTGAGGGAATTTTTAACGAAATGCAACCATCGCCGTTTGGGCGATATTTTTTTGATCACCGTGATTTTTGGGCGACACAGAAAATTCAAAGGTATTTTTATGCACTAATTTTAGTTTTATGTTATTTGTAATGATGTTTACCGCTCCGCTGCATGAAACACTGAAATATATATATGAAGATTGTATCTGTTCTTTCGGACAGGCTCAATGGCCATTTGACCAACTTCTTCTGTGCGGATGCACAAACAGTGCCCGAACTCTTACGGGAATCGGCAAAAAGCAGCGAATGTGGGTCTCACAGGAGATGTACAAGAGATAAGTTTGTCCCACGGTAGCTCAGCGTGTTCGACCAGATGGCTGTGTGCTCTCTGTAATAAAAAAAACTGAGGTAAGGAATCAATGATCAACTTGAACGGACGTTTTGTGGCGTCCGCCGAGACCAAACGCAACGAACTATATCGAAAAAAAAAAAGATGGATAGAGCGTCTGCCATGTAAGCAGCAGATCCCGGGTTCGAGTCCCGGTCGGGGCATACATTTTCAACTGTCCCCGTTGACTTATATCAACGACTGCAGCTATGGGTATTCATTTCAGTGGTAACCCTAACGTGCTATAGACAGTTAATTAGCTATTATAGAAGTGCGCACACATTTTTAACATATCATAACGCTAGTGGACGAATCAAAATTGGTTTTTCTCTTCTTTCTTGTAACAAACTTATCCATAATTAGAAACTATCAGAACAGAACACAGCACAAAACAATAAACGCCAGCACTTGCATTAAAGTCAACTGCAAGTACGAACTGACCTCAAGTAAGGCTAACAATGCGCCGTAGTTGGTCTTGTCTGAAGTAGGGATAGGTGATAGTAGACTGAGCTATCGATATATTGATAGTGTAAAACTATCAATGGCCTTATTGACTATCGGTAGTGCAGGTTGCTTTTTCATCAGTCAAAATGCAAGGGGCAATCAAAAGTTTCCATTCGAAGGCCATACTGTCTAGGATTGGTATTCTACTCATGTAAAAGTGGTCATTTAGTTTCAAATGGTTCAAATGACTCTGAGCACTATGGGACTTAACATCTGACGTCATCAGTTCCCTAGAACTTAGAACTACCTAAACCTAACTAACCTAAGGATATCACACACATCCATGCCCGAGGCAGGAATCGAACCTGCGACCGTAGCGGTCGCGCAGTTCCAGACTGAAGCGCCTAGAACCGCTCGGCCACAACGGCCGGCGGGTATTTAGGGAAGCATCCCACCGACGTACCAGGTTGAAGATACCCGTTTCGTAACCCGTTTGGGAATAGTTCATGTTTCCACATTTATCGTATGCACGTCTAAAAGACACGAGTACGACACTAATCCCTTGTCCGCATGTCAGTGCTCATACAGGTATACCCACATCAGACTCGCGCTTTGTAGTATATACATCACAACACTCTCAAACAGAATTTTTTTGAGCGCTCCTCGTCTCTTTTCAGTTTCAGTACACAGCAACTAGTTCGTTTGTAATTTCATTTAGGTGATAGGGGGATACAGACCCACTGCATTGCCGCTTCCCGCCCCTCCTCCCAAACCCCTTTGGTTACGTCTTTGGTTCTCGCTTTTAGAATAGTATTCGATAACGGCACAAAAGCCGAAATGCAGAGAGTGCAGAAGATAAATGTAGTAATACACAGTCAAATGGCTGTTTACTCTTTTAAAAAATATTCCATGATTGTGGCTCAACTTTGTACTGAACTGAACTGGGGAGAAAATAAATTTATGGGCACAATTTGACTGAAAGAAGGTACCGGTTGATAGGATATATTCTGAGACATCAAGGTACCATCATTTTAGTATTGGATGGAATTGTGGAGGGTAAAAATTGTAGGAGAGACCAAGAGATGAATACAGTAATCAGTTTCAAATGGGTATTGGTTTGCGGTTGTTGTTCGGAGATGAAGGTTTGTGCCGGATAGAGTACCATGGAGAGCTGCATCCAACCAGTCTTCGCAAGACGACAATATCAACAACAGTTTATTTACTGTCACTGAAAAGTAACAGAGTTAACGTAACATTTGTACTTTGCAATAGATTCCAGCTGGATATTGCTGGAGAGTATCGTACGGCATAAATTTTCGAGCAATTACCTTCGCGGCAAATCCTACGGCGGTGTCCCAGATTCCAGAAGAGGAGTCTCGGAATTAATTTGACGTCGGACGAACTCGAGTTAAAGAATTGATAAATATTTCTCTCACACAGGGCTCTTTATTTTCTGTTTAATACCCGGCGTCCATTAATATTCCGGGACCGTACCGTCTATAATTGAGAATAATAGCGGGCCCACTAAGAAGAACGTGATTAAACTTCCAACGTCGAACTGCCTTCAGTCAGGCAAAAGGAAGAGAAAAAGTAGAGAATGAGAGAGGAAGCTAGGAGGGCGGAGGAGAAGTTACGCCCCCGTGGCGCACTCCCGCGAGGATTCCTACTTTGCAGAAGTCCGTTTGTCAGTGTCAGGACGACGCGATAATTACTCGACTACATATTGGATTCCTCCTCTCTCTCTCTCTCTCTCGACGCCTCTCTCTCCTCTTCCGCTTTTCTTCCAGTCGCGGCCGGTGCCGCCGTCTACTCGTCGCGACGAGAACAAACGGCCGCGCGGAAGGAGGAGATTGATTAACGAGTTATTAAGACGTCTCCGGCGTGCCCTGTCCTTTGTGGCGGAGCCGATTGGACTCGCCACCAGGTGTCAGTCACGGCGCCCCGGGGCGCATGCGCGGTAACAGAAAGTGAAATGCGCCCGCTTTGTTGGCGCGCCGTCTGACTTGCGCATTCCGCCGCTGGGCCCCCATTGGCTGGCGGGCCGTTGCACGTGATTGAATAAGCCGCGCGAGGGAAGCGCGTTCGATTTTTAATGGGTCGTGAACGATTTGTCGGGAACAATGCCGGACAGGAGGGGGAGGGAGGTGGGCTGAGCGCCGGGGGGAGAGGAAGTGGTCGCAAGCTGCTGTCCCCTCGGTTCACAGTCGGACAACTTTCCGTTGTTCTGTATTCGGGAGACGAGGGGCCCAGGCACCTCGCCGCGCCTCGCGTCGTGAGCAGAGAGCGACGCGGTGTAAGAAATTCGAACTCTTTTTCTTGGCGAGGGATTTCTTTGTGGCGATTGCCAGTAACAATTTCTCGGTATATCATAGACAGCCATTCTCTCCGGACAGCGGGAGAATGAGTACAAAAAGTTCTGTCTCGCTAAGAAGACGAACAGCACGAACTTCTTGTTCCGTGAACGACCATTCGTTCCAGAACAGGTTTCTGTACTTAGCATTTCAACTGGAAACAAGTAACAAATCGGTTAACTACAGCACTGGTTTGCTCTCCGAGTCTTGTGCTAGGTACTCTGCTTTCAAACTTATTACATTTTACGTTATGTTAGTCGCCTTCTGCTGAGCTCACGAAGGCAGTCTCTGAGATGCGGAAACAAATCACGGATGTATATCTCCTTTAAATGTGAGCCTTGTAGACTAGATTTCTCCCTGACTGCTGCTAAAATCAATTGTAACTACAAGTTTGCCGTTTACCAGTCGCTATTTTGTTTCCGCTATGCGTTTCAGACTTTTAAACCTAAATCGCAAGGTGGGTTACGCCCTTGAGATGACACACACACACACGCACACACACACACACACACACACACACACACACACACACACACACACACTTACCAGTCTAACATTACAAAAATTTGAATTGTTATCCAAATTTGCTACTGTTCGCTCGACAATTATTTTGAGTGTTCTTAACACTTACTGTTTCTGATACGATATCTTTTCTCACTTAAGTATTCGCAGATTCTATTTTCTATAAACACAACAGAAAAAGAACAAGTGACCATAGGAGATATTCACATTTATATTTCTGCTCACCTTTGAAACCCAAGACCTTCACCAAAAGAGTCATGTACTGAAATAGTGTCTCGCTTTTTCCGGTGTATTTTGTATGTTCTTTGAGGTTAAGACTGCAAGCCAGTACTTAGAAAAGAAAGGAAAACTGAAAGGTGAAAGTAATACTGTATATCGAGGACAAGGCGACATTAAATTCTTCATTTGTGTGGTCACAGTGTCTTTTTTAGACGCTGCATAATTCTTGAGGGGATTTTTGTTCTGTCGTTACAACTACATAAATGCGTGACTTTTTCGCAAGACGCGTTTCGCCTTATTGAGGCAAAGCTTTATCAGCGGTCTGTAACTAAGTTATTTACAATTTGATTTGCTTTTAAATAAAAACAGCTCGTTAAGTCGATTTGTACTTACGATGATTTTTCGGCTGATTTCTCGCTTACATCGGGAAATACTGTCTGCTAGCACATCGTTGTTTTTCTGTGTTAGACGCTGATAATTTTGATCTAATTTTCAGATGTTCTGCAGCACTATGCATTTCTCATGGTTTTCACAATGCACTTTTATGCACACCACTGTATTCTCTTTGTTTTTGTACTTCATGTATGTGTTGTTGTTTGTGTTTTTGTAGTGTTGCCAGCATAACCTTTCTAGTACTTTGTTTTTGACTTACAATACTTAAAAAAAGATTATTGTACATGTGTAATTCTATTTAATTATGTTTCTGTGTATTTATGTACTGTTTGAGAGTAGAGAAGGAACAGCGATGGAGGGCTTTTTTGTTTAGGGGAGGGGGAAATCATGATGAGTGGACATAAGTATATAGCAGTGTGATGGAGTGTGAGTTAGAGGAGGAGGTGAGGAGCAAGAAGTAAAATGAAACTGTGGCTGGGGGAGGGGGGGTTGTGGGATAGTGGGAGGGGGTGAAGGATGGAAAAGCCTTTTTTCTTTTTCATGTAATTTCATCAATTATTCTATATAGAGTCTGGTTTCCAATATTTATCTGGTCATTGAGCACCTGTTTATTTTGTGTTAACGTTTTTTGTATGTGGAAATTTTCTCGGAAAGGGAGGGGGTGTCTATCTTTACTTTTATGTATTCACATCGTTTTCAATATTGATTGGTTTATGGTGTTGTTCTTTTAGATGATCCACAAATGTTGAATGATTTGTATCATATTTAAATGCTCTGATGTGTTCTTTACGTCTTGTGTCGAATGTCCTGCCAGTCATTCCAATGTATATCTTTTCACAGTCTCTGCAACTGAGGTGATAGATACCACATTGTTGGTATTTGTCTGATTTTTGTTTTAGTTTTAGGATGCGCTTTTGTATGGAATTGTTTGTTTTGTAATTAATGTTTATGCCTTGTTTTTTGAATATGTTACCTATTTTATGAGTGAATTTGTTGTGTTAGGTCACTGTATGCCATTTTTTTCTTGTAGTGCACGCTGTACTAGTTAGTGCGGTTTGGTTAGATTTTTAAATTATTTGTCTCTTTACATTTTTGTTTAGCTTGTCTACCACTGTTTCTTTGTGTCCATTTTTAATGCTATTTATTGCATAATGGCTAACTCTTTCTGGTAATTAGAAGTGTTAAGGGGGCTACTGTTCAGCCTGTATCTGAATGATGCTTGTTTGTGGTTCTGTGGGTGGTTTGAAGTTTCATTTAAGATAATGTCACTTGCTGTGAGTTTTTTGTATATGTCAAATGTGTGTTTATTATTGTCTTTTCTTATGGTTATGTCTAAAAAGTTGAATGTGGTTTCTTGTGCTTCTTTTAATGTGAATTTTATGTTTTTGTGTCCAGTATTTATGTCTTTATGTAGTTGCTGTATTCTGTTTTTAGGTTCATCTACCATGAATATTATGTCATCCATGTATCTGTACCAGTAGATGACGCTGTAGCTTTTCTTTGTTATTATGTCTTCAAATATTAATTTTTCTATGTGACTCATGAAAATGTTGGCTAATGTTCCTCAAATAGGTGAAACCATAGGCAAACCTTCTCCTTGTATGTAGTATTCTTGATTGAATTCAAAATAATTTTGTTGTGATATTAACTGTAATAATTTTATGGTGTCATCTGTGTGTTCATGAGATAGTTGGCTGTGTGTTTTCAGGTTTTCTTCAATTATTTTTATGGTTTCATTGATAGGGATACAACTGTACATACTTTCTACATCAAAGGAGAGCAATGTTTCTGTGTCAGAGATTTTAGAGACTATTATATGTTCTACCAATTGAGAGGTATTTCTGATTCTTCTATCATTTTCTAGTGTCTAATGCTGGGTGAGCTGTGACTGCATTTGTTTTGCTAGTAGCTATGTAGGAGCTGCTCTGAAATTTACTGTTGGATAGACTAGATAATTTTCTGTATGGACATCTAGTGTTGGGGGCTTGAGGTTTTTTTGTACAAGTCTCTGCTTCTCTCTGTCTGCAAATGTATACTCTATGTTTTTGAGTGTGTTTTTAACATGTGTTTGAAATCTGTTAGTTGGATTTGATTTTAACTTTTTATGTTGCATTTCATATGTATTCTTTTGTTTTCACTGTTGCGTTTGTCAGATTTTGTTATAATGACATTTTCTGCTCGCATTCTTTTCTACAGATTTTTAAGCTATGTTTCATGACAATTATTTTTGAATTTACTGTTTTCTTTTTTAATCTGTTTTGCTAGGTTTCTTATTTTATTAACTCCCTAGTTATCCCTGTGTTTAGAATACTGTTTTCATTTTTTTCTTATATAGTGAGAATATATTCAGATTCTATAATGAGATGTTGTATCTGTCATTCATTTGCTGGTGAGTGAACATTGCGTTTTAGACCTCTTTCTAAGAGCTGTTTTACATTTTCATCTAGTGTTATATCCGGAAGATTGACCACCCTAGGATAGAAATTGTGTGAATGAATGTGTTTACTGTTATGGGATTTGTGTGGCGCAACTTAGATTTTCAGTTTTCTTACTATACTTTAGTTGCATTCTCTTTATAGCTCTGCAAGTGCAGCATTCGACCTTTTCCACAATAGAAGCAAAAATAGCCGGATTATTTAATTTTTGTGCTAGCTGAATGTGAATTTCGTATATGTGAATTTCGTATAATTCTTCGTTTAATGTTTGTTTCTTTGTATATAGTGATTTAATTTTGTGTTTGAGTCAGACATTTTTAGCGGACTGTCTGGCAAGTTCTGCTGCTTTCTAAGTGTTTTTGATCTTTACATTTATGTATTTTGGCATAAGTTCATTATGTTCACAATGGTTATCGAATCTAATGATTTCAACTATTTTATAGAAATTAAAATGAATCTTCTTAAACTGGTAACAGAGACACACTAGACAAGGTGACATAAAATTCTTCATTTGTATTGTAGGTCAAAGACAAAGTAGTGGAAAGGTTATGTTTGCAACTCCACAAAACACAAACAAAACTCATACTTGAAGTACAAAAACAAGTAGAATACAGTGGTGTGCATAAAAGTGTTTTGTGAAAAACATAAGAAACGTATAGTGCTGCAGAACATCTAAAAATTAGACCAAAATTATCAGTGTCTAAGACAGAAAAGCAACAATATGCTAGCAGACGGCATTTCCCGGTGTAAGCGAGGAATCAGTCGAAAAATCATCGTAAGTACAAATCAACCTATTCTTAACGAACTGTTTTTCGATCTAAAAGCAAATCAAAATGTAAATAAATAATTTACAGACCACTGATGATGCTTTACCTCAATAAAGCGAAAAGCGTCTGGTGAAAAAATTACGCATTTTTGTAGTTGGAACGTCAGAACAATAACACTCTCAAGAAATATATGGAGTGTCTATATAAGGGAATGTAACACGAGCACAGTATTATAGAAGGAGAAGAATAAAAAGGTGACAGTGAGATGGAAGATATGATTGCACGAGAAGAATTTTATAGAGCATTGTGAAAACCTTGCGTAGACAAAATTCCCGCAGAACCATTGAGGTGGTTGAAAGACCCAACAACCATGACAAATTTAATTCGCCTGGTATCCAAGATATTATGAGACAGTTGAATTACCGCCAGGCTTCAGAAGAATATAATAATTCAAAGAACGCAGGTGATAGCAGGTGACCATCTATTCAATTAGTTACGGTTGCAGAATATTGTACGAATTATTCACAGAAGAATGGAAAAACTGGTGAAGATCAGTTTGAGTTTCGGAGAAATGTAGGATCACGTCAGGAGATACTGATCCCACGTCTTAGCTTAGAAGATAGATCGAAGAAAGGCAAATCTATGTTTACAGCATTTGTAGATCTGGAGAAAGGTTTGACAAATTTCACCACACTCTCTGAAATGTTTACGACAGCACGAATAAAATACAGAGACCACAAATTAATTTACAACTTGTTCAGAAACCAGGCTGCAGTCAAAAGAGATTATAAGACCAACATGAACAAAAAGTAAAGTAAAACTAATGGAGTGTAATCGAATTAAACCAGGTGATTCTAAGGGAATAAATTAGGAAATGAGTCACTAAAAGTAGTAGATGAGTTTTGGTATATGGCAGCAAAATAAATGATAATGACCGAAATAGGGAAAATATAAAATGAAGGTTGGCAACGGAAAGAAAAACATTTCTCATAGAGGAGTTTGTCAACATATAGTATAAATTTAAGTGTCACTAAATCTTTACTCAAGAAATGCCATTCATACAAGAAGGAGATAGATTCTTTTGAATGGTGGTGCTATAGAAGAACATTGGAGGTTAAATGAGTAGATTGAATATCAAAGCAGGAGATACTGAATCGAAGTTGGGGAAAAAGAAATTTCTGGCACAAATTTACTAAAAGAAGACATCAGTTGATAGGTCACAACCGTTGGGATCAAGGAATCGTCACTTTGGTAATGGAAGTATAGTGTGTAAAAACTGTGGAGAAAGACTGAGAGGAGAATACCGTAAGCTGATTGAAATGGATGCAGACTGTGGTAGTTAAGCAATGATGAAGTGAAACCTAGGTTTCTCACGACGTGCAAAATGTTCAAATACACTATGTGATCAAAAGTAGCCGGACACCTGACCGAAAATGACTTACAAGTTCGTGGCGCCCTCCATCGGTAATACTGCAATTCAATATGGTGTTGGCCCACCCTTAGCCTTGATGACAGCTCCCACTCATAAGCATACGTTCAATCAGGTGCTGGAAGGTTTCTTGGGGAATGGCAGCCCATTCTTCACAGAGTGCTGCACTGAGGAGACATATCGATGTAGGTTGGTGACGCCTGGCACGAAGTCGGCGTTTCAAAACATCCCGAAGGTGTTCTATAGGATTCAGGTCAGGACTCAGTGCAGGCCAGTCCTTTACAGGGATGTTATTGTCGTATAACTACTCGACCACAGGCCGTGCATTATGAACAGGTGCTCGATCATGTTGAAAGATGCAATCGCCATCCCCGTATTGCTCTCCAACAGTAGGAAGCAAGAAGGTGCTAACACCACTGCAGATCTGTTCTGTGATAGTGCCACGCAAAACAACAAGGGGTGCACGCCCCCTCCATGGAAAACACGACCACACCATAACACCACGGCCTCCGAATTTTACTGTTGCCACTACACACGCTGGCAGATGACGTTCACTGGGCATTCGCCATAACCACACACTGCCATCGGATAGCCACATTGTGTACCGTGATTCGTCGCTCCACACAATGTTGTTGCACTCTTCAATCGTTCAATGTTTACGCTCATTACACCAAGCGAGGCGTCTTTTGCCATTTACCGGCGTGATGTGTAGCTTATGAGCAGCCGCTCGACCTTCTAATCCAAGTTTTCTCACCTCCCGCCTAACTGTCATAGTAACTGCAGTGGATCGTGATGCAGTTTGGAATTCCTGTGTGATGGTCTGGGTAGACGTCTGCATATTACACATTACGACCCTCTTCAACTGTCGGCGGTCTCTCTCTCAGTTAACAGACAAGGTCGGCCTGTACGCTGTCGTGCTATACGTGTCTCTTCACGTCTCCACTCCACTATCACAAGGGAAACAATGGACCTAGGGATGCTTAGGAGTGTGGAGATCTCGCTTACAGACCTATGACAGAAGTGACACCCAGTCACCTGACCACGTTCGAAGTCGGTGAGTTCCGCTGAGCGCCCCTTTCTACACTCTCGCGATGTCTGATGACTACTGAGGTCGCTGATATGGAGTACCTGGCAGTAGGTTGCAGCACAATGCATTTAATATGAAAAATGTTGTTGGGGGTGTCCGGATACTTTCGATCACATAGTGTAGCTAAGGTACATGACTAACCAGTATTGTAAATTTAATAGTTAAAATGCAGTACGAGTAGTCCTTAATTAAAATTACTTCACATGGCAAAATGAGCGCCTCACAATAAAACATGTATTAACATACAACATGTGGAATCAGATCCACACTTAAAATCCGCATAAAAGGTGCAAAATAGTGCGAAGCTCCTAGCCTGGCAAAGTAAAATACATAATTATTCAGAAGCTAGTAAAAAAGTTTAAAAACAAAATAACATCTATAAATCGAAACCTTTCAGCATGATAAAACGACTAAACAATAACCGTAAGTGAGCCGTGTCGGCTGGCGCTAGGATGTTCGACTTTCATCGCTGATATCGATATTCGGCGGTCCTGCTATTGTAAGTAGGCTGTTTATGTTTTCTTATTGGCAACGTTACGTAACGCTCTGTATGAAAATCACTGGCTGTGCTGTGTGCAGTCTGTGGCTAGTTCGCATTGTTGTCTGCCATTGTAGTGTTGGGCAGCTGGATGCGAACAGCGCGTAGCACTGCGCAGTTGGAGGTGAGCCGCCAGCAGTAGTGGATGTGGGGAGAGAAACGGCGGAGTTTTGAAATTTGTAAGACTGGATGTCATGAACTGCTATGTATTTTATGATTTTTCAACACTATTAAGATAAATACATTGTTTGTTCTTTATTAAAATCTTTCATTTGCTAACTATGCCTATCAGTAGTTAGTGCGTTCCGTAGTTTGAATCTTTCATTTAGCTGGCAGTAGTGGCACTCGCTGTATTGCAGTAGTTCGAGTAACGAAGATTTTTGTAGGTAAGTGATTTGTGAAAGGTATAGGTTAATGTTAGTCAGGGCCATTCTTTTGTAGGGATTATTGAAAGTCAGATTGCGTTGCACTAAAAAATATTGTGTGTCAGTTTAAGCACAGTCATGTATAATTTTTCTAAGGGGACGTTTCATATGGCAACCCTGCCAGGATTCGAACCTGGAATCTTCTGATTTTTTCTTGTAGTTTGTGTAATTAGTGTAGCTATTGTTTATTGCTAGCATGTAATTATAGAGAGAATTTCCTTTGTAGTTGTAGTTTTTCATTGTTGTACAGTAAAACACTTGTGGCATGCATGTAGATTTGCACCATGTATTTCGCAGCTGCACTTGCAATTTACTAGATATTATTTTCAGTGCTATGTTAATGTGTTTTCTTATTTTGCTCTTCAAATTGTGCTTTTCTGTGTTCTCGTGTGAAATATTGTGACAATAATGGCGTGTAAAAAAGTAAACTGAGAAATGACAGTGAAGACGAAAGCAGTGTGTTAGGGCCGCCGAGTAATGAATTAACTAATGTTCAAAGTAGTAATTTGGTAATTGTGCATAGGGAAATGGAGTGGGCTGCAAATAATGGTGTAGGCAGTGAAACAATTAGTGGACAGGGAAGCATTATCGATCGATCGGTCGGCAACAGCTCGCCTCAGGAATCCGAAATGACACAATCTTGCAAATACTGCAGATTCAGGTTTTGCGTCCTCACCGTTTTCTCAAATAAGTCAAGACACATTTTCTGCTTGTCAAAATGTGAATGTTGCCGCTGCAAATTCACTGCCGAAAAGCACTGAGGAACATGTTTCAGACACCAGTGCATTGTTATTACAATTAATACAACAAATGGGACAAACACAGCAAAAGCTTCAAAAGTTAGACACAATGGAACAAAATCTTCGAAAGTTAGACACAGTGGAACAAAATCAGAGACAAACACAGCAAAAGCTTCAAAAGTTAGACAATGGAACAAAATCTTCAAAAGTTAGACACAATGGAACAACACCAGAGACAAACACAGCAACAGTTATACACAATGGAACAAAATCTTCGGAAGTTAGACACCATACTTGAACAAACACGTGAAGATTTAACTACTGAATTACATAACATTGAATCAAAATGTCAAAAAGTCTGTAATGACGTAAAAACACAAATTTGTGAGCATTTCCAACCTATTTTTTCGCGTCATGAAAATGCATTACAGAATCACGAAGCAGCCATAAAAGAACTGCAAACCATTGTTCATGAAAATCATGAGACCTTGTGGGCTAAAATTGACTCAGTTGCATCTACCGATTCGGTTACGCAACTTGCAAAAACTCAGGAAAACTTAAAGGACACAGTAGATACGATTTCAACACAAATGGACACCCTGAAACTTGGTTCAGAAAAACACACAGAGGAAATAATTTCACTATCGGTTAAAGTAGCCGAACTTTCAGATCAGTTCACTAACTTATGTACAAAGGTAGATGATGATCTGAATGACACAAGACCTGTAGCCTTCACGGACACTGAAGAGTATGAACAAATTAGAAAATTCAAACAAAATCAAAAGCAAATCAATACACAGTACAAAAGAGAAATCCAGGAAGTACAAGATCAGTTGGCACAAGTAATACAAGAATTACATATTTCAAAGGACACTCACGCTCCAGTACGGGAAGAGGGACATAGATATACGGAACAACCACAAAATAATAACACAGGACATTTCGGAAATTATGAAAGAAATTGGCAAGGTGCACTGAATTTTCAAATGGAACCGCCGAAACAATGACCGATATGCGACTCGTCGACATGATGATTTTGACTATAAGCTGTTCATTACTACACGTAAATTTAAAACATCTAAGAATTCTGGCAACGACATTTATCCACAAGCGTGGCTTCATCAATTCTCTCATTGTTTTCCTCCGAACTGGTCATTAGAGCACATATTAGAATTTATGTGTGGCTATTTAGAGAATTAACCAGCTGTAAGAATGCGATCAGTCATTCACGATTGCCACAGTGTAGGAGAATTTTATCATGCCTTCCTCTCAGCATATTGGTTTCAAGCTACACAAGACCGAGTAAAACATAGCATCATAATGATGAAACATTTCGAACAATCTGAATTTTCCAGTCTTGTGCAATATTTTGAAGACATGTTGCATAAGAATCAGTATCTTTCAAACCCATACAGCCCCTCAGAACTCATCCGCATTTGCTTAATCAAATTACCTGAACATTTGCGACATATTGTTTTGGCAGGACATTGCAAAGACGACATTGAAGCTTTTCAGGGACTCTTACAATAATTAGAAACTGACACTGACAATCGCGGAACGCGAAAACAGGAACACAACAATTACAGATCACATCCGTCACAATTCCGCCATGAAAGAAATAATAACTGGACACGACAAGGCTATTCTTACAACGCAAATCGTGAACAAAACAGACACCACCCATATGACAACCACTGGCAGAATAATAGTTACAGAGAAAGATCGCACTTCCGTAATTATGAATATGACAGAGATAACCATAGAAACAGACAATATGGAAACCAAAACAATTATTATCAAGGGAGACAGAATAACTTCAGACGCAACAGTTCAGCGCTCAGTTACGATTCAGGGAGAAATTCTCCACCACATGACCGACAAACAAGAAACTATGTAAACTACCGACAAAACGACAGACCTGAATTGCATCAGAACTGGCGGGATTCAAACAGAGCAGGGCACTCTCGACAAGGTGAATTTGTAGAAGTTAGGTCTCCTAATCCCAATAACGACACACGCCAACAAAGAGATAGCAGACAATGACTCGCACCGCAGGCAGCCACGTGCGCCGGCCGGCTCAGAGAAAAATAACATAGACGCTAACATTGAGAAAAATTCCAGTATTCTTTACTGACGTATACCGTATGATAATTGCGTTCAAGTTGAAACTCTGTGTACTAGGAAGAGTAAAGGTTTACACCATATTTCACATGCAAAACCGTTTATTGAAAGATAATCTGCTTTTCAACTTTGTCTTTGCCATAAAACTTTTCACTTCACATTTCTAGTATGCATTGTCAGACTTAGAAACTGTTACCATGCAACAATGTTTGAAGTAAAATATCCAATCAAGAACCAAGAGAAGTTATTTAAACAGAAATTACGAATGCATTGTTATAGTGAACAGACAACACAGTGTTATTGTGTGTGTACATTCTTGCTTGTTAGTTGCACGATTACGTAACGACTATAAGGCTTACATACTTAGAACATATACTGGTACTGCTAATGAGATTTTAATGCAACATTTTGGTTTACTTGAAAATACATTCTGGATTTAAAGTACTTTCTGTGAGATACCAGATGACAGAGTGGTTAGTTTATGTGACAGCTACACGATTTTATCACGATGCTACTAATGAGTGACAATTTACAATGTTGCTTTTGTGGTGTTTCTGTTTTATATCTGCACAGTTTTTCTGAATTATTCTGGAAAGTAAAACATGTTTTAGTAATAACTTTTGTGGTATAGCTACAATGAGACAGCCTTTTCTGTAGCCAAACAATACGTTAAAGCACATTACTTCCTTCATCATGGCAATAAGCGTAATAACTAAGACATCTATACGCAAAGCATTTCACTTTTGTTTATCATGAGGTAAGTACATTGGCTTCTGCAGAACTTAGCTTTCGGAGGACAATAACTACGACACTTCCACAGAGTTTATCTTACAGCAAGACGCACATTTAGCGCTACAGGACACGTATTTGAGTGATTAATTTTGCACTTAAATCATTTATTTTTAAAGATATTTGAAGTACAATGATACAAAAGTTTTCCGTGATACATTTCATTCCATTGCTATAATCTGTAACACCTGATCGTATAATTACATTAATTCTCAGGGGGGGTACACGCCTACTTTGTGTACCATGTGTTTGGCAATCACAAGGAGCCCTAGCTAATATGGTATTTGTTTATACAACTTTACACATCGGTACCATATTTCTCTAACACACAAATTACACAGCTATCTGATCATTTAACTGAAAGACAAACATTTTTTTTACTACATCAGTGACACATGTTTACGTAATTACACAGTTGAATAACGTCACACTTATGAAACTGTATTTTGTCTGTACTTCGTGAACTGTTCATATTTTTTCGGAACCATTGTGATACTATGAGAGCTTTGAATGATCTATTTGGTAAGGGAGCATGATTATAAACTATGTTTGAGGTAGATGACACTATTGAACTGAGCAGAGAATTTTTTTTAGGTTTTGATATTATTGCAGAAAGCTACGACGTTTTTGAGATTTGACTGAGGTGTTATGATGTTATTATTACGATGACAATGTGTATTATGCTGTTGAGGTATGTTTATAATCAATAAGATGATGCTACCATAAACGAGGAATTTGATTATGCTACATATTTATTTTGATGAAATATTGAAGAAGTGTCGACGAATACATATATGAATAATGAGTAGTGGTTAGGGACTCTGATTTGTGGAAAAGGATGTTGGAAACCAAGAATCATACTTTAAGAGTTATGAAATGTGTGTAAATGCGCATATGTATCACAATACCGATGAAAACTTTTTGAACACTGTTATATTCATAGGATTTTGTTTCTACACATTTGCAACGTAAATTCTCGACCTGTGAAATTTTTTGTGTGAGACTGTCACTGTAATGCAAACTGGTGTCGTAAATATTTCAGTAAGAAAGTTAAGTGACAACCTTCACATAATGCGTCGTGGGCACCCAGCTGCACGACAATCGCCTGGAAAAAAGCCATTAGTGTGTGCCTTTCGGAGGCACAGGTGGAGAAAAAAAAAGGGGGCCATTATCCTCACTATTGACATTTCTTTGTAGAAAGCATCGCAAATACGACACATTCAAACTTGAAAACATATAATAAGACTGTGGAGCTCTTAATTTATGATATTTATTGAAATGCCTAATGAAATGACGAGAAATATTTTTATGTGTATACACCTGATTATGACTACTGTCTTTCTAGTTGAGAGATTTTTTTACTACCTTATGAAATGCCATATGGCTAATGAATGATGTTTCATGCCTTCCTTTGTACATATTTGCTCATTTTCTTTAACATCTAGTTTCTAGTTGCACTGCAGCATTGGTTATTATAAAATTTAATAGATGTACTAATATCACTATTTTCTGTCTACAGACCGAGTAAAGAATACGTTTATGATATACTTTCTTAGAAAAGAGAGCACAAATAGACATTTCCCTTCACAGGAATTGCATAAATAATTTTTTTAATGACTTGGTAACTTTCTTGCAGAGTAAGTTTTTGTGATGCATCACTCTAGTGTTAAGATGTGACATAGGTATTAGACATGGCCATTTTTAGTGTAATACTTTTTATGCTTGAGCTTTGTCATGTTTAGGTATAAGTTATTTCATTTGCTGCTGCTGTTTGCCAGGCATAGTGTTACTGAATTTGACTTTGTATTACTCTGTTAAGCCATGTTTACTACTGATTTATTTTTATTGTTTGCTGTACATTGCCTTATATTAGTTGTAATATTGCAATTGCTCTGCTAATTTATTTTAGTGGTGTTTGCTTTGCCAATTTGAATTTTTTGGTCATTGCTGTTTGTGTTAATTTGTTATGTGCTGCTGCATTGCCTCGTCCCTTGGTATATATATCTGAGCTCAGTAGATTTAAGTTAGCTTAAGAGGGGGTAGACTATATAAGAAACTATGATGAATTGGAAGAAATGCATTGAGAAGCTATAAGAAAATGGTTTGGCAAAAAAAGTAGTGTACAGTGGAGAAAAACTATTTTTGGAAGAGGACGTGAACAAAATACAGAAAGCATGTTTGGATAGGACTTTTTGGAAATAATGAAGAACGAAGGGAGATCTCCAAGAAGTAAAGAAAGTTTTGTCTGCAAAATATTGCAGTAAGACAAACCCTGTCCTTTCCTTGTGTAAACCCACTATGTGTTTGTGTACTCTTGTGTATTTGTCTTTTTCCTGTCTTTATGTGTTTAGCTAATAAGATTTATGTTGTAGAATTATTCTGATAATATGTTATTTTCCTTGTAAAGATGTTTAGACATTATTTATTCTGTTCTGTTTTAATGCTCATAGGTGGAGTTGATGTTTCGAAAGTTATTCTGATCTTTTATGTATGTACTCATGTCATAATTCCTGTAACACTGATGTATATGTTATTTCGATTCTTTTGTAAAGCCCCTATTACTACAAATGTTATCCGTATTGTTATGTTCTTTAGTGATGTATTTTGTACCTTTGTTATTGTATTCTTATGTTATAAAATTGTAATTGACACCAGTTCATCAACTTAAGTAACTTGTAAGTTACATTTCACTGCACAAGTTTCTGTTGGTCATAGTATATGGACAATATGTGAGAAGTAGGGACTGATAGTGTTTGCACGTGTGTTAATAATTCATCAAGGGACTGGTTAACAGCATTGCTGGTTCTAAGGACAATTAAAAAAAAAACTTTGTGAGTGCACAAGTGGTGGTTTATTGACTTGCTATATTCTCCGCAAGACTCTTCGATGGTGATTGTGCACCTGCACAGTCGCAACAGATGGCTGCTGGCGGTCTCTACATGGACTACAGTGGGTCTGCATCTTTGATGGCCCACCAATACCATTATTTCTACAAGGACTGCAGTGGGTCTGCACCTCTGGTGGCCCACCAATACCATAATCTCTACCAGGACTACAGTGGGTCTGCTCTGTGATGACCTACCTACCAGTATTCTACAAAACTTCGAATGACTCTGCTGTGGGTTTGCTCTGTTGTGGCCCATTACCTGTCTGCATGCCAAGAGTCAGCACTGTCTTTCCGCTGGAAGGACAACACTACTTCTTCAAGACTGCATGGAAAACCACTACTTCCGTGTGCATTTTCTTTTACAGCTCAGACATTGAGAAAAACACTGCTATTTTACTGTGACGAATGATCAGGACTGTCTTTATGGACTGTGAGAAAATTTTAGCTTTTGGCCAACATTGTATCAATAAGTGTGTGCATTTGATTTCTCTGTTATCGTAATTATGAAATAATTTATCAAATCATTATTGGCCACTGGCCAAAACAATTTGTAAATTTTTTTTGTGGGGAGCATGGGGGCTATGTAAGTAGGCTGTTTATGTTTTCTTATTGGCAACGTTACGTAGCGCTCTGTATGAAAATCATTGGCTGTGCTGTGTGCAGTCTGTGGCTAGTTTGCATTGTTGTCTGCCATTGTAGTGTTGGGCAGCTGGATGCGAACAGCACTTAGCGCTGCGCAGTTGGAGGTGAGCCGCCAGCAGTGGTGGATGTGTGGAGAGAAATGGCGGAGTTTTGAAATTTGTAAGACTGGATGTCATGAACTGCTATGTATATTATGATTTTTCAACACTATTAAGGTAAATACATTGTTTGTTCTCTATTAAAATCTTTCATTTGCTAAATATGCCTCTCAGTAGTTAGTGTCTTCCGTAGTTTGAATCTTTTATTTAGCTGGCAGTAGTGGCGCTCGCTGTATTGCAGTAGTTCGAGTAACGAAGATTTTTGTGAGATAAGTGATTTGTGAAAGGTATAGGTTAATGTTAGTTAGGGCCATTCTTTTGTAGGGATTATTGAAAGTCAGATTGCTTTGCGCTAAAAAATATTGTGTTTCAGTTTAAGGACAGTCATGTATAATTTATCTAAGGGGACGTTTCACTATCTTTGACTGTTCCCCCAGCTGGTTTTCCGGGTGAACGTGTGACGAGTGAGTCTCCGATCGGAGTTCAACGAGGCAACTTGTTTTGAAAACAAGCCCGCGTCCCTAACCGTGGTGCATGGTCCTCGCCGTGCTCGCCGCCCCTGTCTTTTGGCGCCCGCCGGATGTACGGTGCCGATCATTGGGCGCCTTGATGTGCAAAATTGTGGTGCGCTCGTCATCTCACGCTGAATAGCTTCCCAGTTCGTAATTTGCAAGCTCCAAGTTATGTATGACTTTTATTCTGTGTTTAACTAAGAAGATTGTTGAAACTTATTGTGGCATGGGTAGCTGCCGGAGATAATTCTGTACTTGGTTCCACAGTGGCTATTTTAAGGAGGCTGATGTTCCTCATTCCGTTTTTGATCATTCGAAGAGTGTATGTTTTAACTGGTTTTCATGCAAGTTTTGACTTGTTTTAGGACATATTGTCCGCTTTGGGACTGGCTACGGTCGTGTACGTGGTCGGCAGCCGTAGAGTTAATGGAGTAATCATTGCTCACGGCAGCATTTGGTATGTTTATGTAATGTTGAAAGTGCCTTAAGGCGACTGGAAGTGATCTCCAAGTTTCCTACTAATTTACTGGGAGACGGGCTATGTTAGAGTATTGCCCCTTACAAGTTTGGGGGTGTGCTTATTATACATTCTAGTGTGGCTGTGATTTGACCTTGCTTTCATTGCAATCTATTTGTGGTGCAGGCCATTTGTTAAGATTGCTCGTTGCCTTGCGTCGGCGCGGTTATGGATTCTTGTCAGGACCGCTCATTGTGGGGCCGGTCGGATTATATATAAGTATATGCCGGCTGCTATGTGACCCTGTGCACAAGCCGAGGGGAGTGAACGCTCTTATAGCCTGCCGACCGTAGCGTTATTGCTTGCAAACACTGCTATGGGCCTTGACGCTGTTCTCTAAAGTTAAGTGCAATTTGGGAATCATTCTGACTCATTATGTCCATTAAGTGAGGCCACCTTGTTAATATTGACGTTTCTGTAAGTCATTTTCTTGGTTGAGTTATTACTAGCCCTTTTTATTTAACACTTTTGCTAGTCATTTGTGTAGCTTTAATACACGTGCAACTTGTTTTATTCCTGTGTGCAAGTTTTGCGACCTTTGTTGGCCCACTTTGTATTTTTAATATAAGAATATTTCACTGTGGACCTTTATGTGGGCAGTTCGGTTTTATTAAGCTTTAAGATCTCTTTGTTCTTTATAAGTTGTGGTAGTGTGTGTCTGTGTAACTGTGGTTGGAAGTGTAGAGTGTTATTAGTCTCTTGAGACATGGTTAAAGAAGAACAATTGTTTGTCATTCATTATTCACCGTCCCTACTATCAATGATTTTGGCTGCGGAAGCAAAATAATGATTCTTATTCGCGTTTATATAAATCAAAGTGAAGATTTGTATATTGCATCAGTAAGAGGGCAAATGTCCCAATGGAAGTTTATAGAAAAGTCTGTTTTGAGTCAAATTAAAATTGTAAAACAATCACAAGCTTGTCCATCACCAGTGATCCCCGGCTTCCTGTTTCCTTTAAATAACTGTGGTGAGATTGTTATTTCGATTTTCTAAAGAATAGGGTAGTACCACAGTTCAGTAAGTATAAGGTAATTAACGGAACAGTGACTAATTAAACGTCGATAGTCGATAACACTTCTGGAGTGGGATCTCAGTGGCGCCATCTCGTGGCTTCTCTTTATATACTTCTTGTTTTGTTGTGGTGGGAGTTGCGGAAGAAGGCCCAATCTCCTCGTCGCTGATGGCCGTCGCACACGACCGTACGCCAAGCTGCTGCGCCGCTCCACGCTGCTCAGATTAGTAGGTTTTTGAATACATCAAAATAAGCAATCAACTCAAACTCATCCTGTTCATTCAGCCGTAATTCCGATTGCCGTTTTCTGTGTTCATATATCTCCATTGCCTCGAGTATGTTCAGTAATTGCCCCTTTGATTCCCTGTGCAAAACTTCCATACTATCCTCTACGTTTCCTGCTGCGTGCGTTTCTTTATCCAAATGTGTACCGAATGCGCTCGTATTTTGGCCATTTGTGCGTACCCTAGCTACACTGCTCTCTGCCGGCCCCAGTTTGTAAGTAGTCTGTTTAGGTTTTTATGCTGGTAATGCCACATAGCGCTCTGTATGAAAATCACTGACTGTGCTGTGTGCAGTCTGTGGCTGGTTCGCGTTGCTGGAATATTCGCTTGTGTAGTGTTGGGCAGTTGGATGTGAACAGCGCGTAGCGTTCGGCAGTTGGAGGTGAGCCGCCAGTGGTGGTGGATGTGGAGAGAGAAATGCAAGAGTTTTGAGAGGTTAGCGGACGACCTGGACGTGTGTCTGCCAGAAAAAGGAAATTTGTAAAGATGGACGTCATGAATTGATACATATATATATATATATATATATATATAAATTTTGAACGTTATTAAGGTCAATACATTGTTTGTTCTCTATCAAAACCTTTCATTTGCTAACTATGCCTATCAGTAGTTAGTGTCTTCAGTAGTTAGAATCTTTTTATTTAGCTGGCACAATTGGCGCTCACTGTATTGCAGCAGTTAGAGTAACGAAGATTTTTGTGAGGTAAGCGATTCATAAAAGGTATAGGTCATTGTTAGTCACGACCATTCTTTTGTGGGGATTACTGAAAGTCAGATTGCGTTGCGCTAAAAATACTGTGTGTCAGTTCAGTGATGATTAGAATAAGTATAGAGGAAAAGTCTGAGTACGTTCAGTTTTATTCAGCTGTTTGGCCCACCGCGGTGGCCACGCGGTTCTATGCGCTGCAGTCCGGAACCGCGCGACTGCTACGGTCGCAGGTTCGAATTCTGCCTCGGGCATGGATGTGTGTGATGTCCTTAGGTTAGTTAGGTTAAGTAGTTCTAAGTTCTAGGGGACTGATGACCTCAGATGTTAAGTCCCATAGTGTTCAGAGCCATTTGAACCATTGTTTCAGCTGTTTGAAAATCAAATAACGTAAGAGGTTTACCAGCAGTCATTCGTAATTTTCAAAGGGGACGTTACAAGTTGCTTGTATGAACACCGGACGCATGGCCAGAACTTCCTATACACCTACATGTATGTTCACGGTGATACCTAGATCAGAATATTTTGTGGTATGTATGGTTGGTGTGAATGGCTGTTAATTACATAAATATTTTATTTTTCTTATGTATTACAAGCCCTTTTACAGACTTTGCCTCAACTAGCTGTTTTTGGTTTGTAACAGGACTGAAGATGGCAGTAGCCGAAACCGATAAGAGTGAAGTGTAAAAGTCTGTGTGATCAAGACGGACTTTTACAAATAAAGTGCCACAGTATGACCGCCGATTCATTGTCACTTTTCATTTATTCAGTTGACAGGATCTCTTACGTCTCTGTTTTCGTCTTCCTGAGGAAGAATCCTGTGGATTGTGTTTTGGAAAACCTCAGGAACCAAAATGTAGAAAGCATCCGGAGTGATCGACTTATCTTTATGCACCGTTCCTCAACCTTTGCTACTGTCTCAACGGAAACCGGCAATCAACAACTCCTTTCTTCGTCTTGAAATTCAGTATGATTGGCTGTAAACTCTCTATACTACTTGCGAATGTTTTAGACATCCATGCATGACTGCCCATATACTTCCAACAACTTTCTATGAATTGCCGCCGGATCAATGAATTTAGTGCTTAAAAACTCAATGACTGCGCAAACTTTACGCTTGGCAGTAATGTCCTAAGGGGACTCCGTTCTCGATGGTTGCCAAGCCGAGACTGAACGCGCCAGCGGAGCGCGTGCGTGTTGTTCTGAGAGGCTGAAGCACAAATCGCGACAGCGTTGGCAACTACTGCATTAACAGTTTCTCTGCATACATGAAACTGGATCTTTCTTTTTTGGGATTGCCACCGAGCGAGGTGGCACGGTAGTTAGCACACTGGTCATGCATGTGGGAGGACGATGGTTCAAACCCGCGTCCGACCATCCAGATTTAGGTTTTCCGTGCCGGCCGCTGTGAACGCGACGTTCTAGGCGCTTTAGCCTGGAACCGCGCTGCTGGTACGCTCGCAGGTTCGAATCCTGTCTCGGGCATGGATGAGTGTGATGTCCTTAGGTTAGTTAGGTTTAAGTAGTTCTAAGTCTAGGGGACTGAGGACCTCGTTAAGTCCCATGGTGCTTAGAGCCATTTGAACGATTAGGTTTTCCGTGATTTCCCTAAATCTCTTCAGGCAAATGCCGGGATAGTCCCTTTGACAGGCCACGCCGGATTCCTTCCCCATCCTTGACACTATCCTAACGTCTTCTAATGACCCGATATCGACGGAACGCTAAAACCGATTTTCCTGTGTTTATTGTCCTTGTAATTTAAAATAACTATATGAACACACATAGTGGAAAAAATGCTGAGGTCATCGGTCCCTAGACTTACACATTACTTAAGCTAACTTACTCTAACAACTCTAACAACGCACCCCCCTCAGATTTAGTTATAAGTTGGCACAGTGGATAGGCCTTGAGAAACTGAACACAGATCAATCGAGAGAACAGGAAGAAGTTGTGTGGAACTATGAAAAAATTAAGCAAAATATACAAACTGAGTAGTCCATACGCAAATAGGCAACATCAAGGATAGTGTGAACACAGGAGCGCCGTGGTCCCGTGGTTAGAGTGAGCAGCTGTAGAACGAGAGGTCCTTGGCTCAAGTCTTCCCTCGAGTGAAAAGTTTATTTTCGTTATTTTCGCAAATTTATGATCTGTCCGTTCGTTCATTGACGCCTCTCTTCACTGTAATAAGTTTAGTGTCTGTGTTTTGCGACCACACCGCAAAACCGTGCGATTAGTACACGAAAGGACGTGCCTCTCCAATGGGAACCGAAAACATTTGATCGCAATGTCATAGGGCAACTGATTCCTCCACAGCAAAACGTCTGATATATTCTATACGACACTGGTGATGGCATGTGCGTCATATGACGGGAATATGTTGTCGACCCACCTAACTTGTACACTTGACGAATGGATACAAAGATTCTTCTAACTTGCCCGATTTAGGTTTTCTTGTGGATGTGATAACCACTCCCAAAAAAGTGATGAAAACATAGAGAGTTTGTCACATAAACTGCAACAAATGAATGCAACGGTTTCACAGTCGCACAGTTTTCCCTGTGCTCTGTCAAAACATATGTTTTTAACGTTTCCAAATTTTTCCGTGTGTACACCGTCAAATTCTGCATATGTCCCGGAATTTTGGAGAGCGAAGTTGATTATATAAAAAATTAAACTTTTTACTCGAGGGAAGACGTGAACCAAGAACCTCTCGTGCCGCAGCTGCTCACGCTAACCACGGGACCACGGCGCTCCTCGGCTCATACAATCCTTGATGTTGGCTATGTTGCGCATGGACTACTCAATTTGTATATTTTGCTTATTTTTTCATAGTTCCACACAACTTCTTCCTGTTTTCTCGATTGACCTGTGCTCAGTTTTTCAAGGCCTATCCACTGTGCCAACTTATAAATAAATCTGACGTGGGTGCGATGGGGAGGTTCCCTTGTAAGAACAATACACACACCCATGCTCATGGGAGGAATCGAAATTCCTGCTGGAGGGGCCGCGCAATCCGTGGCCTGGCTCATTAAACCACGCGGCCGCTCCGCGCGGTTACATAGTGGAAAGACCCGTAAAGTGACTGGTTACAGTTATTTGATATTCATAACAGTCCAGAAATGGAAGGGAAAATTGAATATCTGTTAGAGAATTATCAGTTTGGCTTTATGAAATATAAAGGCACCAGAGAGGAAATTTGGTAATGGAAGCAAGACTAAAGAAAAATCAAGACATATTCATAAGGTTTCTCGACCTGGAGAAAGCTTTCAACATTGTAAAATGGTGCAAGATGTTCGAAAATCTGAGGAAAAAAGGGCTAAGCTATAGGGAGAGACGAGTAGTGTACTACACGTACAAGAGCCAAGAGGGAATATTAAGAGTGGAAGATCAAGAACGAAATGCTCGGATTAAAAAGGGTGTAAGACAGGGACGCAGTACTTCGCCGCAACTTTTCAACGTATACATCTAGGAAGAAAGGATGAAAATAAAAGAAAGCTTCAAGAGTGGAATAAAAATTGAAGTTGAAAGGAATCGCTGCTAACATTGCTATCCTAAGTAAAAGTGAAGAAGAATTACAAGATCTGCTGAATGGGATGAACAGTCTGCTGATTAAAGAATATGGATTGAAAGTATATCGAAGAAAGATGAAAGGAGTAGTAGAAATGAGAACGGCGAGAAACTTAACATCAGGACTGATGGCCACGAAGTAGATGAAGTTAAGGGGTTCTGCTACTTGGGCAGCAAAATAACCAGTGACGGACGGAGCAAGGAGGGCATAAAAAGCAGACTGGCACTGACAAAAAGGGAATTCCTGGCCGAGAGAAGTCTACTGGTATCAAACATAGTCCTTAATTTGAGGAAGAAATTTCTGAGAATGTACGTCTGGAGCACAGCATTGTATGGTAGTGAAATAAAAGCCTGTGGGAAAACCGGAACAGAGGAGAATCGAAGCGTGAGATGTGGTGCTGTAGGCGATTGTTGAAACTTAGGGGGACTGATAAGGTAAATAATGAGAACTTTCTCTTCAGAATCGGCGAGGAAATGAACATATGGTAGACACTGACAAGAAGAATGAGGGAACGATAGTACATCTGGGACATCTATTAAGACATTAGGGAATAATTTCCATGGGACTAGATGGAGCTGCAGAGAGGAAAAACAGAGATTGGAGGGGAAGATAGAGATTGGAGTACATCCAGCAAATAATTCAGGACCTAGGTTGCAAATGATATCAGTTGCCGATGATATAGTGTGTTCTCGAACTGGTGATAGATTCTTGGCGGTGGCGGAATGTCCTCCTGAGGGTAGTGAATAAGCAAGCAAGGTATATTATAAAATCATGTGAACTATAAGCAATGCAGGAAAAGAAAACAAGATTATCTACTTGTTGCCTGTTATGCTGATGTATCTCTACGACCTGTTGCAAAAAGTCGAAAAGCGGTAATTTCTACGAGTATAACCCCTTTGTGCTTCTGGTAAAAAGTGTGGATAAGGATGTAATTAGAGACATTATGGACATGTGGACATCACATTTCCACTGCAGGCTAGAAACAGTCGAGAAGCTCTCACGAATAACTATCTTTTAATTGGCTCGTCGTAACGAGAAAAAGCATTTCAGTGGGTGCACACTCATTATCAGCGTTAATAAACTAGCTATACAACAGACTACACAAATGAAAAAAAAAATGGTCGGTATTATTACGAAAGTATAAGTATGCTGAAAGAGTGTGGTGATTAGATATATTTAATTTGTTGAAATGTTTTGCTGACAAAGGCAGATCTTCTTTCATGACAATGTTTTTCCAACGACGTGAACTCCCGGTCACAGGACACATATGGCTAGCTTCCGCATTCCTGTCGCACGCATTATTCTCAGCTGCTGACAATATACTGACCATTGTGTTGAGCGACAGATCAATTGTTTATTTTTCTCAACAAATACTGTTATTCGCGAATCACGCATTGTCAGCTTGGCAAGCCGTACATGAGTAACCAGTATCTGACATGTGCCTCTGTAACCGCGCGACCGCTACGGTCGCAGGTTCGAATCCTGCCTCGGGCATGGATGTGTGTGATGTCCTTAGGTTAGTTAGGTTTAAGTAGTTCTAAGTTCTAGGGGACTGATAACCTGAGATGTTAAGTCCCATAGTGCTCAGAGCCATTTGAACCATTTTTGGCATGTGCCTATCATTCCGCCTGAAGGAAACGCTCGTCATTATTATAATAACTGCTCAGATCAAGAAAAGGAATGAAATCCTTTGGTAAGTTTCCATTCCAGTCGTTCAGTGTTAAAAATACTGTGGGTTACGGGGATTCATCAAAATTCCAACAGAATTGGCAATTTATTTTTGTGTGAATTGTTAACCATTTCTCATTCGAAGAGGCTCAAATGGCTCTGAGCACTATGGGACTCAACTGCTGAGGTCATTAGTCCCCTAGAACTTAGAACCAGTTAAACCTAACTAACCTAAGGACATCACAAACATCCATGCCCGAGGCAGGATTCGAACCTGCGACCGTAGCGGTCTTGCGGTTCCAGACTGCAGCGCCTTTAACCGCACGGCCACTTCGGCCGGCTCATTCGAAGAGGCATCACCATTTATGAGTAACGGCCACATTTCTCTTGTCGACAGGTTTAATTGCACTTCCTTCGCCAAAACACAGTATAATTTGCACAAACTCATCTTACAGCAGTTATTGCGACAGAATTCTGAAACAAGTTGCCTCATTAAACAAGTAATTGGCAATCAGAGAGTTCAATAGCTTATGAAAAGCCTCGTAGTGTAGGTTTGTAGTAACATAAGAGAAGAAATTTAGTGTTCATTTTCATACTAGGAAACACTTGTTTCACTCGCTGTCAATAATTCTTAAAAAATTAGTCACGTGTGAAAAAAATAAAAAAGGAAGTATAGCTACTGACATAGTGCCATAGATAATAAAGTTCCGTGAGTTTACGAATTGCAAAATACTCTCCTCCTTGTGTGCTATCATTGGCCAAAATCTCGTTTCGATGTCTCGAGCAGTTTAGGAAATACGAGAAATGTTACGAATATTTCATTCTCGCGGGCGTGAGATCGGGAGTGAGCGCGCTACGTAGGATTCATGTTCCCGACATCGGAGGCAGATGGAGATCTCCTCCCAAGTGTAAAGAAAAATTCAACGTGTTAGCTAAATTTCATATGCAGCGACATATAGTGTAAATCGCACAAAACGCAAAATCATAGCGACCTCTATTTTGCACTGCAAGCTTTTCGAATTTTGCGTAGCGTCTTATTGAAATGTGTATATCACAGTAAGCACGACCACTAGCGAGATGATTCGCACTTCGCCACGAAGCTGACACATAACGCAACAAGCAAGGCAAAACTAAAATATTCTTATTGAATAGTTTTCGTAAAATCCTTTGAGGAAGCTTACAGGGCGCGCGCGCTTCGTTTCTGTCAGCGCAGAGCGTCGCCAACAGGCACGTACACTCCTAGAAATGGAAAAGAGAACACATTGACACCGGTGTGTCAGACCCACCATACTTGCTCCGGACACTGCGAGAGGGCTGTACAAGCAATGATCACACGCACGGCACAGCGGACACACCAGGAACCGCGGTGTTGGCCGTCGAATGGCGCTAGCTGCGCAGCATTTGTGCACCGCCGCCGTCAGTGTCAGCCAGTTTGCCGTGGCATACGGAGCTCCATCGCAGTCTTTAACACTGGTAGCATGCCGCGACAGCGTGGACGTGAACCGTATGTGCAGTTGACGGACTTTGAGCGAGGGCGTATAGTGGACATGCGGGAGGCCGGGTGGACGTACCGCCGAATTGCTCAACACGTGGGGCGTGAGGTCTCCACAGTACATCGATGTTGTCGCCAGTGGTCGGCGGAAGGTGCACGTGCCCGTCGACCTGGAACCGGACCGCAGCGACGCACGGATGCACGCCAAGACCGTAGGATCCTACGCAGTGCCGTAGGGGACCGCACCGCCACATCCCAGCAAATTAGGGACACTGTTGCTCCTGGCGTATCGGCGACGACCATTCGCAACCGTCTCCATGAAGCTGGGCTACGGTCCCGCACACCGTTAGGCCGTCTTCCGCTCACGCCCCAACATCGTGCAGCTCGCCTCCAGTGGTGTCGCGACAGGCGTGAATGGAGGGACGAATGGAGACGTGTCGTCTTCAGCGATGAGAGTCGCTTCTGCCTTGGTGCCAATGATGGTCGTATGCGTGTTTGGCGCCGTGCAGGTGAGCGCCACAATCAGGACTGCATACGACCGAGGCACACAGGGCCAACACCCGGCATCATGGTGTGGGGAGCGATCTCCTACACTGGCCGTACACCACTGGTGATCGTCGAGGGGACACTGAATAGAGCACGGTACATCCAAACCGTCATCGAACCCATCGTTCTACCATTCCTAGACCGGCAAGGGAACTTGCTGTTCCAACAGGACAATGCACGTCCGCATGTATCCCGTGCCACCCAACGTGCTCTAGAAGGTGTAAGTCAACTACCCTGGCCAGCAAGATCTCCGGATCTGTTCCCCAATGAGCATATTTGGGACTGGATGAAGCGTCGTCTCACGCGGTCTGCACGTCCAGCACGAACGCTGGTCCAACTGAGGCGCCAGGTGGAAATGGCATGGCAAGCCGTTCCACAGGACTACATCCAGCATCTCTACGATCGTCTCCATGGGAGAATAGCAGCCTGCATTGCTGCGAAAGGTGGATATGCACTGTACTAGTGCCGACATTGTGCATGCTCTGTTGCCTGTGTCTATGTGCCTGTGGTTCTGTCAGTGTGATCATGTGATGTATCTGACCCCAGGAATGTGTCAATAAAGTTTCCCCTTCCTGGGACAATGAATTCACGGTGTTCTTATTTCAATTTCCAGGAGTGTACATAGTACGTGTACGCGTCTCAAATATGCGCTGGACCCGCGCGACACGTGCGGAACGCGCACGTCGCGCTGTAGTGTCGTGTCACGTCACACGTGCTACACGCGTCTCAATTTGCGCTTAGCCTATACAGAGCAGATGAGCCTCCGGACCTCACGTTATGTGAAGAGTCGTGCACATCCAACCATTTACGTCCGCAGCTTGTGGTATCGCGGTCGCGTTCTGGCTTCCCGAGCACGAGGTCGCGGGTTCGATTCCCGACATGGTCAGGGATTTTCATCTGGCTTGAGATGACTGGGTGTTTGTGTTGTCATCATTCATGAAAGTGGCGAGATTGGGCTGAGGAACGGTTGAGCGCCCCACAAACCAAACATTATCATCATCCATCCATTTAGTGCCTAGTGATAGTAGATGCTCACGACAGTAGCACGTGAACATTCTACCAGCTTCGCCGTTTTTGAGATAATCACTTAACAGACTCTGCGTAGTAAAAATCTGCCGTTTGCCAGAGTCACTTATCTCAATACGTTTCTCCCTTCGCAGCGCGTATTTTCGATTGGGTGACCCCTGTCCGTGTCTGGTCCGCTTGCATACTTTTGTTACCACGTCACGTGCCCGCAAAGCCACCAGGCGGCATCGAGCGTCGTGGTGGGCATCGGTCATAATGTCTTGACGTATCAGTGCGGATGTATAGAGTGCTGCCATTCTTCCACAGAGCCGGCCGGTGTGGCCGAGCGGTTCTAGGCGCTTCAATCTGGAACCGCGCGACTGCTACTGTCGCAGGTTCGAATCCTGCCTTGGGCATGGATGTGTGTGATGTCCTTAGGTTTAAGTAGCTCTAAGTTATAGGGGACTGATGACCTCACATGTTAAGTGCCATAGAGCTCAGAGCCATTTCAACCATTCTTCCACAGACATTCAGGCGTCAATGAAAGTCTTCCCAGCACATTTGAAGGCGTCCTAAAGTTGGTGTCGACACACCCTATATTAATGTCTACGAACAGGTGACTGCCCGCGCGGCTAGCCACGCGATCTAACGCGCTGCTTCCTGAGTGGGAAGGCGTGCCGGTCCATGGCACGAATCCGTCCGGCGGATTAGTGTCGAGGTCCGGTGTGCCGGCCAGCTTGTGGATGGTTTTTAAGGCGGTTTTCCATCTGCCTCGGCGAATGCGGGCTGGTTCGCCTTATTCCGCCTCAGTTATACCATGTCGGCGATTGCTGAGCAAAGTCTCCACGTACGCGTACACCATAATTACTCTACCACGCAAACATTTACCTGACGTTAAAGAACGCGGGGCCATGAAATATTTTGAACCTATACGAGGACTCATCCACTTTCTCACTGGTCATGGACCCTATCCGACATACTTATGTCGGTTTGGGAAAAGGGCAACCCCGAGTGTGAGTGTGGCGCGGCGGAAGGAACTCCCGAACATGTGGTTTTCGAGTGCCCTCTTTTCAACGACGTTGCGACAACACTCCGAGACAGACTTCCAAATAACGAGACATGCAATCTCCTAAGACAAGAAGACACTTTCCATACTTTGAATGCTCTGGCAGATGAGGTATCGCGAAAAGTGTTAGTAGAATACTTGAGGGACCAAGAATAGACACCAAATTAATAAACCAACCGATTAAGACCTGATCCCATTCCCATACCGCCTGTGCGTGGAATGGCCGACTTCCATCAGTTGGAAACCGCCACGTACGGGATTAGGGGGGGGGGGGGGGGGTCAATCATACCGATTGCGACTAAAGCACCAATGGTGACGTAGGTTAAGTTAGTAGTAGTAGGACTTAGTTTAGAACACTAACATAGGATACTGCAGCGAATACTAACCATGGCCGGCCCAGTGCCAGGGGCATGCTCCCCGGGGTTAGCTCGAGGAGCCTGGCCACCCTAAGTAGGTTTGTATTTTACTGGCACACCTGTGACGCTGCAGTTAGTAGTCATTTCTAGGTTACAAGTAGCTAAAACAAAACTGCCCATTGTTGTTGTAGGAATCTAACCATACTTTAGTAACTTAACTTAAACTGTAGCTCACTAACGTAATTGTAACATTAAGCTGCAATAACTTAGTCTAACGTAACAGTTAATGGGCCACTAATCATGTTAGGAGGTGGGCTAAATATGTATGATTAATATTGTTGTGTTAATAAAGAATTATTATTTTTTAAACATTTGGGGTTACACTCGTCTGGTGTCAGACATTCGTTCCCATGGGGAGGGGGGGGGGGGTGTCCACTGGGGTCCGAACCGCACAATAACCCTGAATTGGGTGCGGGGCGGCGGTGGGGTGGGTGGACTGCTGTGGCCTATTGTGGGGTTGTGAACCACTGAGGGCTACGGCGGGACGAAGCCTGTCCGTCGTTTCTAGGTCCCCGGTTCAATACACAATACACAACAGGTGTCTGGATGTGGTTCAAATGGCTCTGAGCACTATGGGACTTAACTTCTGAGGTCATCAGTCCCCTAGAACTTAGAACTACTTAAACCTAACTAACCTAAGGACATCACAGACATCCATGCCCGAGGCAGGATTCGAACGTGCGACCGTAGCGGTCACGCGGTTCCAGACTGAAGCGCCTAGAACCGCATGGCCACACCGGCCGGCGGTGTCTGGATACTTTTGATTAGATAGTACAGTGTCACATGTCCGACCGCGTCGCTCCGTAGCACCAGAACACGTCCGGTGACAACCGGGTCGGGTGTGGTTGCAGAGGCGACTGCCCGTCCTGAGAGCTGTTGTGGTGGGTCTCCTCTCCACTCCACCTGCGCTCGGGCTGGGCACGGCGCGCCGGTCGTAAACGAAGCTCCGCGGGCCGCCATTGTGGGCGCCGTGACAGCCGACAGGCGACGGACGGCCGGGTTAATCGAGAGTTCCCGCCCCCGCCACCCCCCTCGCTCCCCCATCCGGAATGCCGCGAGAGGTGCGATATTTAAATATTTATTCCCTGTTAGGGCGGCGCCGTTTTAAGTGGCCGCCGCATTAATTATTTCGAGTGTCGGGCGCGGAGGGGCGTCCGTGCAGCAGACGGATGGTGCGCTACAGTGCCCGCGGCGCTCTCACGCTGGGCGCATACGTGTGCGCCATAACGCGCGCAGCCGCTCCGCTCCGCTCCGGCACGCGCGGCCTGGCCACAGGTGTGCGCGCACGTCGTCTGCCCGCCGAAGACCGCCCCTCAGCTGCGCCGTACACCCGAGCCTCGTTTATCAAACGTAAAAGGATGCAAAGGTTGGTCCATCTGGGTGTGTCTGGAATAAAGATGCTAAAAACCGCCCGGTATTTTTCGGTATTTGCTTCTTCTCGCTTATAAGGAGTATTTAAATCCTTGGTGATGACCAATTATAAAACGGAAATATCAACTTACCACAGCTTCTTCTTCTGGGGCTCATGAGACTTGGCCTCTTCAGCTATCTCCCTCCATTTATCCCGGTCCCTCTTCAGCCTTGCATTTCTTCCCGACTCACCATAACTCATTTTCGTATTGTTGTGTACATAGTTCCGCGTAGTCAGCGCGTACACAACTTTCCCACTAGAGCGCGCCTCGCTAAGCACAACAGCGCAGGCGCAGCGCTCGTCTGTCTCCGCACTACGAGATGACGCTGCCTTAGAGACTGACCAAACTCTGCTTCCGCCGATCCGTGTATTAATTGTAACGCAGCCAATGAAACTGCTGCTAACGTAGAACCTTTTCTCCTCGAGGATCACACTCGCGTAGTGATACCTGAACGCGCGAGGTACAGACCTCCGATTAGTCACTCTGCACCAGTCTGTACCAGTCTATAGTCAAGTTTCAGTCTGCGCCTAATAAGATTACCACATTCCTGTACATAGCCATGAAGATAAATGAATTGACACATTGTCAAGTATCAGAGATATGTGAGAATAAGATTAACGTACCAAGACCAAAGGAACTTCAGATTGTCAATTGTAAACACCATCCAGAATCAAGTTACGTAATGTCTACGCATTTTTTTATTTTATTTTTTATTTTAATAAATGTGTGTCAATCTGCTACTCAAAGCGTGCAAGTGGCATTTCTATCGTCTGACCTAACGGCAGAAGACAAACACGCCACGATAAGACCACGAGACATATTGCTGACTTAGTTAGAGCGACAAGTCAAATAATCTGATGGTGTGTGTACCGAAGGTCTTACAGTACGCACACCACACGTGTATAGCATACCCCCTCTTAAGCTAACTTAAATCTATTGAGCTCAGGTACACATACTAGGGAACGAGGCAATGCACCAGCACAAACCAATTAGCACAGAAAACAACGACAAAAATGCAAGCTGGCCAAGCAAGCAGCAGTATATCTGCATTAGCAAAGCAAATGCAACATTACAACTAATGTAAGGCAATATGCAGCAAACAAGACAAATATATGTAAGTGGTAAAACTGGCTTATCACAGTTATACAAAGTAAAATTCAGTAGGATATCGCCTGACAAATAGCAGCAACAAATACAGTACTGGCCATTAAAATTGCTACACAATGAAGAAATGCAGATGATAAACGGGTATTCACTGGAAAAATATATTTACTAGAACTGACATGTGATTACATTTTCACCCAATTCCGGTGCTTAGATCCTGAGAAACCATTACCCGGAACAACCACCTCTGGCCTTAATAACGGCCTTGGTACGCCTGGGCATTGAGTCAAACAGGGATTGGATGGCGCGTACAGGTACAGCTGCCCATGCAGCTTCAACACGATACCACAGTTCATCAAGAGTAGTGACTGGCGTATTGCGACGAGCCAGTTGCTCGGCCACCATTGACCAGATGTTTTCAATTGGTGAGAGATCTGAAGAATGTGCTGTCCAGGGCAGCAGTCGAACATTTTCTGTATCCAGAAAGGCCCGTACAGGACCTGCAACATGCGGTCGTGCATTATCCTGCTGAAATGTAGGGTTTCGCAGGGATCGAATGAAGGGTAGAGCCACGGGTCGTAAAATATCTGAAATCTAACGTCCACTGTTCAAAGTGCCGTCAATGCGAACAAGAGGTGATGACCGAGACGTGTAACCAGTGGCACCACATACCATCACACCGGGTGATGACGAATACACGCTTCCAATGTGCGTTCACCGTGATGTAGCCAAACACGGATGCGACCATCATGATGCTGTAAACAGAAGCTGGATTCATCCGCAAAGATGACGTTTTGCCATTCGTGCGCCCAGGTTCGTCGTTGAGTACACCATCGCAAGCGCTCCTGTCTGTGATGCAGCGTCAAGAGTAACTGCAGCCATGGTCTCCGAGCTGGTAGTCCATGCTGCTGCAAACGTCGTCGAACTGTTCGTGCAGATGGTTGTTGTCTTGCAAAAGTCCCCATCTGTTGACTCAGGGATCGAGACGTGGCTGCACGATCCGTTACAGCCATGCGGATAAGATGCCTGTCATCTCGACTGCTAATGATATGAGGCCATTGGAATCCAGCACGGCGTTCCGTATTACCCTCCTGAATCCACCGATTCCATATTCTGCTAACAGTCATTGGATCTCGACCAACGCGAGCTGCAATGTCGCGATACGATAAACCGCAATCGCGATAGTCCACAATCGGACCTTTATCAAAGTCGGAAACGTGATGGTACGCATTTCTGCTCCTTACATGAGGCCTCACAACAACGTTTCACCAGGCAACGCCGGTCAGTTTCTGTTTGTGTATGAGAAATCGGTTGTAAACGTTCCTCAAGTCAGCGCGTTGTAGGTTCTCCACGGGCGCCAACCTTGTGTGAATGCTCTCTAAAGCTAATCATTTTCATATGACAGCATCTTCTTCCTGTCGGTTAAATTTCGCGTCTGTTGCACGTCATCTTCGTGGTGTAGCAATTTAAATGGCCAGTAGTGTGACTTTACCTAAACATGAGAATGCACAATCAGAAAAATATTACAATAAAGACAGCAATGCAGATAAGGGAAATATATATGTGAGCTTACAGTAGCACGTGTGCAACTGTGATCATCAAAATACGCAAAATACCAGCACAAGGAACAAGTTCTATACTATCTCCCATGTGAAAAGCAATGATTCTATGTCACAATTTAATTCTAAAGTGGTGCACCACGACAACGTTTTCTACCAAAAAATTATGTATGCAGTTCCTGTCGCTAGTCCCTTCTCCTTCTTATTGTTCTTTTCTTTCCAAGACCTCCTTTTCAAGAATGCTGATCATAAAATTATTATTTGATAGATATGTTGACAGAAAAGTGCACATTAGCGTATATACTCAATTTTATTTTATAAAATCAATGCTATAGCGCAGCTAGAAACCAGATATCAAAGAAAATAAGCGAATATGCACAAAGCAAAGCATAAAAACATCATTCAACAGCCATGTGGTGTTTCATGAATCAGTAGAAATTCTCTCAAATCTCATAGAGAGACACTTGTCAAAATCCGGTGTGTAACCATAAGAATATTTCTCATCAATTCATAAACTTTTCAGTTAGTAGCACAAAGTACAGACTCCACATTGTAACCATATGTTTACAAGTAATAGTGTTTGTCATGTGTTCCGCAAAGAAATGTTAACAGCGAGGTCAATGGCCACTCTTTTCTACAGCTATTCGAGCACTTGCGGGAGTGCAGTGAGTTTAAAAGCGGCTAAAACGACACTATTAAAGCTGACAGGTAACACAACAATAGGCATTTCACGCAGGCTAGCGCGCAGACCAGCTCAGCAGTGCATTAAGTCAAGGACACATACAATATACATCACTAAAAGCTCTTGCAGTATCACAATGGTTCCTAAAGTAAATGCGAACAGTTCACAAAATGCAGACAAAGTACAATTTCATAAATACGAAGTAATCCCACTGTGTAATTACCTAGACATATGTAAGAGATGCAGTAAAAATGTTTATTTCTCTCTGTTAAATGACCAGATAGCTGTGTAATTCAGTGTTAGAGAAATATGGTACCAATGTATAAAACTGTATAAGCAAAAACTATATTAGTTAGGGTTCCTCGCGTTTGCCACACGCACGGTACACAAAGTAGGTGTACCACCGTGAGGGATAATGTAATTATACCTAAGATCTTACAGATTAAAACTGCAAAATGAAATGTATCACCAAAAACCTTCTCTATATCATTGTAGTTCAAAAATATTTCTAATGATGTTTCAAGCACAAAAGGTAATCACTCAAAAGTGTGGCATGCAGTGCTACACTGTACTTCTTGCTGTAAGAAAGTTTCTGTCACTGCTTAGCGGTAAAATGTGCCAGTTGTCGTAGTTATAGTCGCTCATAAGCAAAGTTCTCCAAAAATCAATGTACTTACACTGTCATATACAAAAGTAACGTGCTATGCATATAGATGTCGTAGTTATTACGTCCATTGCCATGACCTTGAAAGTATTGTACTGTAACTTATAGATGTGAGACTGTGCACACATAAAACAGTTACAGCGTAAAAGCATTAAAGAAAGTTGTATCACACATAAGTGGCATCGCAGTATAATCGTGTATCTGTCAAACAAGCCAAATATTATGTCATCTGTGACTTCTCAGAAAGTATTTTAATTAAAAATGTCTTTTCCAAGTAAACCAAAATTTTGCAGTAAAACCTCATTAGCAGTATACGTACCAAGAATAGACGTAATCGTGCAACTAACAAGCAAAAATGTACACACAGTAAGACTGGGTCGTCTGTTCCTTATAAAAGTGAACTCGTAAAATTACCGTCTTAAAATGTTACATAGGTTCTTAACTGGATAGTTAACCTCAAAACATCGCTGGATGCTAAATGTGACAAAGCGTAATAGTAATTTGAAGTAAAAAATTTTATGGGAAAGACTCAGTCCGAAACAAATTATTTGTCAATAAACGGTTTTACATGAGAAATGTGGTGAATTCCATTACTTTTCTTAGTACGCAAAGTCTCAACTTTCATACAATTATCATGCGGTATACTTCGGACCCTGTAAGGTCCATTGTAAATCAGGAAGAATTTGTGACTCAAATGTTTCTGCTTATGTTATGTGACAATGAAGGGGCTTTAATGAGAACTTTTTGACCAATGTGTAGTGTCTTTGCATTTGTCCTACTGTGTAGTTTTCTCTTTTTGTCTCCACAGAATTTACATTTTTAATATCCAAATGAATTATGTCAAAGTTTACGTGTGCTCGGAAAAGGTACAAGCTTTCTGACCATGTTTGGTCAGTACTAGAACAGATGGTAAAGCAGCGGAGTCATGAGGCATTTCATTCAGTACATTTTGAAAGAAGTGTAAGCATCTGTCCCAATACTGATGCTTCCTGTGACAATAAACTCTGCAAAGCTTATTAATTTCTTTCATAATGCATTCAGACGCGTTACAATGTCGAGAGTACAATGAAATAAAAACAGGTTTGATTTCACGATCTCGAAGCATGCGTGAACAAATTACAGATCTGAATTGTGGTGCGTTATCTGAAATGACTTTAGTAACGTGTCCAATTTCACGAAAGAAATCTTTAACAAAGGCGTTGGATACAGAACGTCCAGTGGTTTTGCGAAACGGTGTGAAAGAAACAAATTTGGAAGTAAGTTCAACTGCGCCGAGAATGTACGAAATTCCATTCAATGTTTTAACAAGGGGTCCCAGAAAATCAACAGCAGCTAATTCTTTTAATCTAGTAGGAATAGTAGGAAACAATGGAGCACGATTTGAGATGGTAGACAGTTTAGCTTTTTGACAAAGTTTACAAATAGACAAGACTCTCGTAATTCACTTTTCCATGTTGTTACAATAACAAGTCGTCCGAAGAATATGATAACATTTTCGTGGATCAAAAAGTACGGTAGCTGAAATGAATGTACCAGAGGAGCTTATTGACGAAATCGTCAGGAAAACAAAGTACCCATAGCTTGTCATCAACAGTGCATTGTTTGAAGTGAAACTTCGTAGTGTTTACTTTAACTGCTGAGTGAAACTGCTGCTACTGTCTCTTATTTTTATCATTTCAACACTGACCTACAGAATCTTCCCCGACAAAGACAACTCAACCTATTCATTTATTACCCACGATATACAAGCCCAACGCAATCTTACTGCTATACAATGACAACATGGCTTCACATAATTAATACAAAAGAATGGCCTTGAACTGGAGGAAATCCTGACAATAACCCATACGTTTTCATGAGTCACTTACCTCATAGAAAATCTTCATAAGACGAACTACAGCAACTACAGCCAGGTAAATAAAAAGATTCGAACTACTACTGCCAACATATAAACAGGCTACTTACACACCTCTGAGACTAAGAAATGACTCAAACCGCACGTGCGGAGACACTGGAACCACAGGGCAATATTCCTGAATGCCAGTCAAGAACAACTGCCAAGATGAGAAACGTAGAAGGAGACATCCTCGGAGTAACGAAGCAGCTTAAATCACTTAATAAAGGCAAGGCCTCCGGTCCAGATTGTATACCAGTCAGGTTCCTCTCAGAGTTTGCTGATAATATAGCTCTATATTTAGCAATTATATACAACCACTCGCTCACAGAAAGATCCATACCTAAAGACTGGAAAATTGCTCAGCGCACACCATGTGAGTAATCCGCTAAATTACATACCTATATCACTAACGTCGATTTGCAGTAAGGTTTTGGAACATATACTGTATTCGAACATTGTGAAGTACCTCGAAGAAAACGATTTATTGACACATAGTCAGCACGGTTTCAGAAAATATTGTTCTTGTGAAACACAACTAGCTCTTTATACTCATGAAGTAACAAGCGCAATCGACAGTGGATGTTAAATTGATTCCATGTTTTTAGATTTCCAGAAGGCTTTCGACATCGTTCCTCACAAGCGTCTTCTAACCAAACTGCGTGTACGGAATATCGCCTCAAACTGCGTGCCTACAGAGTATCGCCTCAGTTGTGCTACTGAATTCATGATTTCCTGTCAGAAAGGTCACAGTTCGTAGTAATAGACGGAAAGTCATCGAGTAAAACAGAAGTAATATCCGGCGTTCCCCAAGAAAGTGTTATAGGCCCTCTATTGTTTCTGATCTACGTATATTAACGACGTAGGAGACAATCTGAGTAGCCGTCTTAGATTGTTTGCAGATGATGCTGTCATTTACCGTCTTTTCAAGTCATCAGATGATCAAAAAGACTTACAAAATGATTTAGATAAGATATCTGTATGGTGCGAAAAGTGGCAATTGACCCTGAATAAGGAAAAGTGTGAAGTTATTCAAATAAGTACTAAAAGAAATCAGATAAATTTCGATTGCGCGATAAGTCACACAAATCTGAGGGCTGTAAATTCAGCTAAATACATAGGGACTACAATTACAAATAACATAAACTGGAACGATCACATAATATAGTGTGTAGAGCAAACCAAGGACTGCGATTCACTGGCAGAAAACTTAGAAGGTACAACAGGTCCACCAAAGAGACGGCTTACACTACGCTTGTCCGCCCTATTCTGGAGTTTTTCTGTGCGTTGTGGGATCCGAATCAGGTGGGACTGACGGATGACATCGAAAAAGTACAAAGAAGGGCAGCTCGTTTTGTATTATCGCGAAATAGAGGAGATGGTGTCACAGATATGTTACGTGAATTGGAAATGTAATCATTAAAACTAAGACGTTTTTCGTTGCGAAGGGATCTTCTCATGAAATTTCAATCACCAGTTTTCTCCTCCGACATTCTGTTGGCACCCACCTACATAGGGAGAAATGATCATCACGATAAAATAACAGAAATCAGGGCTCGCACGGCAAAATTTAAGTGCTTTTTTTCCCGCGCGCCGTTCGAGAGTGGAAAGGTAGAGAGACAGCATGAAGGTGGTTCATTGAACCCTCTGCCAGGTACTTTATTGTGAATAGCAGAGTAATCACGTAGATGTAGATGTAGGCAGGGCAAACGTCCTGACCTGTAGGCATTTCAGTAACCTTGGACATACAGGACAACACAGAAACTGATTAATGTAAGACATCACACAGAACACTTGAGCAGAAGCCATACTGTGAACAACCTGATATGCAGCTCTAACACACATTTCTCATAATAGGTGAGTGCCGCGATCCACGAAAGAGCGACAACTGAAGACGATCTTAAGATACACCGAGATAACAAAAGTCATGGGATAAATCTTAATATCGTGTCGGAACTGCTTTTGGCCGGCGTGGTGCCGCATCTGGATGTGGCTTGGACTCAACAAGGTGGAAGAATCTTGCAGAAATATTGAGTAATGCTACCTCTACAGTCATCCATAGTTGCGAAAATGTTGCCGATGCCAAGTTTTGTGCGCGAACCTACCTCCCGTCTATGCCCCATAAATGTTCGAAGGGATTCATGTCCGGCAATTTGGGTGGCCAAATCGTTCACTCGGATTGTTCAGCGTGTTTTTCAAACCAACAGCAAACAATTGTTGCCCGGTGGCATAGCGCTTTGTCATTCATAAAAATTCCGTCGTTGTTTGGCTGCAAATGGTCTGTTAATAGTCGAACGTAACCACTTCTAAACAAGGATCGGTTCATTTGGACCAGGGGACCCAGTTCATACCATGTAAACAGAGTCCACAGCACTATGGACCCACCAGGCGCTTGCACAGTCCTTTGTTACCAACTTGGGCCTGTGGCTTCGTAGAGTCTGTGTTACAGTCGAACCCTACCCTCAGCTCTTATTATCTGAATTTGGAGCTCATCTGATCAGGCCATGGTTTTCCAATCGCCTAGGGTTCAACCGATATTACGGACGCAGATGAGGCGCTGCTGGCGATGTCGTGCTGTTAGCAAAGGCAATCGCGTCAGTCGTCTGCTGAAATAGCCTATTAACGTACATTTCGCCGACAGTGTTGCTTGTCTGTTAGCACTGACAACTCTACGTAAACGCTGCTACTCTCTGTCGATAAGTGAAGATCGTCGACCACTGCGTTGTCCGTGGTGACTGCTAAATTTTGTATTCTCGGCACACTCAGCATATTGAATTAGTAACGGTATCCGAAATGGAATGTCCCATGCGTGTGGCTCCAATTATCATTCCGCGTTCAAATACTGTTCATTCACGTCGTGCGTCCATAATGACGTAGGAAACCTTTTAACAGGAATCACTTGAGTACAAATGACAGATCCGCCAATGCTCTACTCTTTTACACACACTATACGTGATACTAGCGCCATATGTACACTACCGGCCATTAAAACTGCTACGCCACGAAGATGACGTGCTATAGACGCGAAATTTAACCGACAGGAAGAAGATGCTGTGATATGCAAATGATGAGCTTTTCAGAGCATTCACACAAGGTTGGCACCGGTGGCGACACCTTCAACGTGCTGACAAGAGGCAAGTTTCAAGCGATTTCTCACACAAGAACAGCAGTTGACCGGCGTTGCCTGCTGAAACGTTGTTGTGATGCCTCGTGTAAGGAGGAGAAATGCGTACCATCACGTTTCCGACTTTCATAAAGGTCGGATTGTAGCCTATCGCGATTGCGGTTTATCGTATCGCGACATTGCTGCTCGCGTTGGTCGAGATCCAATGATTGTTAGCAGAATATGGAATCGGTGGGTTCAGGAGGGTAAAACGGAACGCCGTGCTGGGTCCCAACTGCCTCGTATCACTAGCAGTCGAGATGGCAGGCATCTTATCCACATGGCTGTAACGGATCGTGCAAGCCACGTCTCGATCCCTGAGTCAACAGATGGGGACGTTTGCAAGACAACAACCATCTGCACGAACAGTTCGACGACGTTTGCAGCAGCATGGACTATCAGCTCGGAGGCCATGGCTGCAGTTACCCTTGACGCTGCAACACAGACAAGAGCGCTTGCGATGGTGTACTCAACGACGAACCTGGGTGCACGAATGGCAAACGTCATTTTTTCGGATGAATCCAGAGTCTGTTTACGGCATCGTGATGGTGGCGTCCGTGTTTGGCAACTTTACGGTGAACGCACACTGGAAGCGTGTATTGGTCATCGCTAGAGGCACCTGTTTGTGGTGAAAATGTTTGCCCAATTTCGTCATTTTTAAAAAGTTATTTCGGTATATTTTTCGCTAGTTTTTTTCCATTTAGTCAATAATTTCGTTAAATTTTATTTCCACTTTTCAGCAGCAAAAGGTACAGGAAATACGTTTATGGTACATTTGGAATGAAAAAACATTTATCTTACATAAATTGAAAAAGCATAAAAATTATAAATCATGAAAGTTTGGAAAACATTTATCCTGTCCTTCAATATGTACACAACACACAAGTCAGCCCGAGAAAGCCAAGGATACCATGACTTCCGTATTACTGGGAGTCAGAGCTGTTCTCCTGTCAGACATGTTGCAGTATCTAGAAAATGATCTCTCACTATCAACATTACTGACTGGGATCCACAAAGCCTCCACTACAGCTTTACACAAACCTGGTTTGTATTTGTTCATCCATTCTCTCAGCTTCGGAAGATCAACTTTTTCCATCGGAATGTTAGCCTCAATGAAAGCTTGAGTAGTCGATAAAATGAATTCTTCTTTATCATTTTTCGGTCGTTTTGCCCCTGCAGTGACTTCCGTGAGCGTAGCTTGTCTTTTTATACCAGTAGTTGTTAGCGACTCCTCCTTGTTCTTCTTATGGGAAGAACTTTTCTTAATGTGTTTCAGGCACGTGTCCTTCCTCTCCCACTCAATACGCACATTGCAGTATTTGCACATAAATATCTTCCTAGCCGGCCGTTGTGGCCGTGCGGTTCTAGGCGCTTCAGTCCGGAACCGCGCGACTGCTACGGTCGCAGGTTCGAATTCTGCCTCGGGCATGGATGTGTGTGATGTCCTTAGGTTAGTTAGGTTTAAGTAGTTCTAAGTTCTAGGGGACTGATGACCTCAGATGTTAAGTCACACAGTGCTCAGAGACAGCCAGTATCTTCCTACTTTTGTCGAAAACATAAAATCCTTCGGACGAAAACTGTCACTACCATATTAATCATCTGTATCACGACAACACAACACAAAATACCACACTCAATGCACCGGCGATCCACAACGATTTCCAACACGCAATACTGAATACACCGCCAGAACATCCAGAACATTGTAGAATGTCTTTGGAATACTCGATATATTAGACATATCGAAATGGTGTACAATCGATATCCAAATTGTATTACCATAACTCCAATCGAATTTCCGCAGTTAAGTTCAAATGACGAGATTTTGCAAAGTTTCGTCAATTATTTCGCGATTTGGCTTAAAAGTAAATAGACTCGCGTTTTAAGCCAAATGTGTAAAATTTCGTGAAAATTTCGCGATTTCGCGCTTTGCGAAAAACAGGTGCACCTAGTCATTGCCATACTGGCGTATCACCCGGCGTGATGGTATGGGGTGCCATTGGTTACACGTCTCGGTCACCTCTTGTTCGCATTGACGGCACTTTGAACAGTGGACGTTACATTTCAGATGTGTTACGACACGCGGCTCTACCCTTCATTCGATCCCTGTGAAACCCTACATTTCAGCAGGATAATGCGCGACCGCATGTTACAGGTCCTGTACGGGCCTTTCTGGATACAGAAAATGTTCGACTGCTGCCCTGGCCAGCACATTCTCCAGATCTCTCACCAATTGAAAACGTCTGGTGAATGGTGGCCGAGCAACTGGCTCGTCACAATACGCCAGTCACTACTCTTGATGAACTGTGGTATCGTGTTAAAGCTGCATGGGCAGCTGTACCTGTACACGCCATCCAAGCTCTGTTTGACTCAATGCCCAGACGTATCAAAGCCGTTATTACGGCCAGAGTTGGTTGTTTTGGGTACTGATTTCTCAGGATCTATGCACCCAAATAGCATGAAAATGTAATCACATGTCAGTTCTAGTGTAATATGTTTGTCCAATGAATACCCGTTTATCATCTGCATTTCTTCTTGGTGTAGCAATTTTAATGGCCAGTAGTGTATATTGCTATCCGATGACTGCTGTCACCTCACTGTAAGATATTTATAGATTATCAGACAACTACTAAATAAATTGATATTCATGTGGAGTCAGGAGGAAGGTACGTGCTTTGAGGGGTGATAGTATTAGTGATTAGGAACAAAAAGCGTCACATGAACATGCGTCCTGCTCTTAACAGTTTCCAAAGAAACTACACCTATATCTATATCTATATAGATACTCCGCAAGCCATCGTATGGCGTGTTGCGGAGGGTGCCCTGTACCACTATTTGTATTTTCCCCTCCTGTTAAACTGGCAAACAGAGCGAGTTAAAAACGACTGTCTGTACGCCTCCATACGAGCCCTAATTCTCGTATCTTATCTTCGTGGTTGGCGGCAGTAGAATCGTTCGGCAGTCAGCTTCAAATGCAGGTTTATAAATTTTCTCGATAGTATTTCTCGAAAAGAACGTCGCATTCCTTGAAGGGATTCCCATATGAGTTCCTGAAACATCTCCGTAACACTCACGTGTTGTCCGAACTTACCAATAACAGAAAATGTTTTCAAAAGCATTTTGCTACATTGTCTGTCTATACACATTGCGATGAATCCATAGACAGCCCAGCCTATGCTTGGCAAGTTAAAGTCGCCTCGAACTAGTACTGCATGATCTAGGTATTTACTGTAGACTCTCTTTGAATGACTCTAGAACTGTTACAGCAGAGTCGAGTGGCAGGTAAAAAAATGCAACAATTAACTTGTGTGTGTATCGTGCATTGAACTGGGGACCTAGAAATGGAGATGCTTCGTCCCACCGCAGCCGTCAGTGGTTCACAACCCCACAACGTGGCACAGCAGAACACCCTCCCCACCGCTGCCCCACACCGTACCCAGGGTTATTGTGCGGTTCGGCCCCCAGCGGACCCCCTGGGAATGTGTCATACCAGACGAGTGTACCCCAACTATTTGCGTAGTAATTATGGTGTACGCATACGTGGAGACAGTGTTTGCGCAGCAATCGCTGACATAGTGTAACTGAGGCGGGATAAGGGGAACCAACCTGTATTCGCTGAGGCAGATGGAAAACCGCCTTAAAAACCATGCACAGGCTGGTTAGCACGCCAGACCTTGACACTTATCCGCCAGGCGGATTCGTGCCGGTGACTGGCACGCCTTCCCACTCGGGAAGCAGCGCGTTAGACCGCGCGACTGGCCGGGTGGGCGACAGCTAACTTAGTTTCACCTACACCTGTTATACGCAAGCAGATGAATTCACTGTCACACTCAACTTCGACCTCAATACAGACAATATATTTGTCAAATACAGTGAACTAATGAAAATAAGGGGGAAAAATACAAATGTTGGTGTACTTTAAAGCTTTATTGCTTACAAGGGAACCTCCCCATCGCACCCCCCTCAGATTTAGTTATAAGTTGGCACAGTGGATAGGCCTTGATAAACTGAACACAGATCAATTGACAAAACAGGAAGAAGTTATGTGGAACTGTGAAAAAATAAGCAAAATATACAAACTGAGTAGTCCATGTGCAAGATATGCAACATCACAGAGAAAGGGAGCTCAGGAGCGCCGTGGTCCCGTGGTAGCGTGAGCAGCTGCAGACCGAGAGGTCCTAGGTTCAACTCTTCCTTCGAGTGAAAATTTTACTTTCATTATTTTTGCGTAGTTATTATCTGTCCGTTCGTTCATTGACGTCTCTGTTCTCTGTAATAAGTTTAGCGTCTGTGTTTTGCGACCGCACCGCAAAACCGTGCGATTAGTAGACGAAAGGACGTGCCTCTCCAATGGGAACCGAAAACATTTGATCGCAAGGTCATAGGTCAACCGATTCCTCCACAGGAAAACACATCTGATATATTCTATACGACACTGGTGATGACATGTGCGTCACATGACAGGAATATGTTGTCGACGCACCTAACTTGTACACTTGGCGAATGGGTAAAAAGATTCTTCTACCTTGCCCGATTTAGGTTTTCTTGTGGATGTCATAATCACTCCCAAAAAAGTGATGAAAACGTAAGAGTTTGTCACATAAACTGAAAGTAATAAATTAAACTTTTCACCCGATGGAAGATTTGAACCAAGAGTCTTTCGTTCCGCAGCTGCTCACGTTACCACGAGACCACGGCGCTCTTGCGTTTCCAGTGTCCTTGATATTGCATATCTTCGCATGAACTACTTAGTTTGTATATTTTGCTTATTTTTTCACAGTTCCACACAACTTCTTCCTGTTTTCTCAGTTGATCTGTGTTCAGTTTTTCAAGGCCTATCCACTGTGCCAACTTATAACTACATCTGAGGGGGGTGCGATGGGGAGGTTCCCTTGTTAGTGTGCATTTCCTCACTGACAACTGCAGTGCATTTTGCAGTTCTTGTAGAGAGCTGCAGTGTTGCTGATTTGTGTTCATGCAAAGGACGCTAAAAATGAACTCAGATTAGCAAAACAGCAGCTGTGTACAAGAGCTGCAAAATGCTGTGGATATTTCGAGTATCTTTATTGAGGAAATGTACAAAATTAAACAAAACAGTATATCACAGTGTTTTATTTATTATCAGCTGCATTAATCCTGTTCTCCACTGATTTCATTGGTTTCCTCGGAAACTGTTACGAATAAGATGTATGATTATTTGACCTGTTTTGTTTAGAATCACTGTCACCACTACAAGCGCCCGGCCGCTGTGGCCGAGCGATTCTAGGCGCCTCAGTCCAGAACCGCGATGCTGCTACGCTCGCGGTTAGAATCCTTGCCTCGGGCATGAATATGATGTCCTTAAGTTGGTTAGGTTTAAGTAGTTCTCAGTCTAGGGGACTGATTACCGCAGATGTTAAGTTCCATAGTGCTTAGAGCCATTTTTGAACCCCTACAAGAATGTGTCTTTCTTCCTGACTCTGTTATTGTACGTGTGTCAGAGGGTTATAATGTTGTTCATAGATTTAGATATCGCTAACTGGTCAGAAGATTGTGAAACGGAAACGCAAAGGAACAAACATAGCTCAACTAAGACAAGGCACAAGTTACTTACAGACGGACAGGGACCATGGGGCATTGCGGAAGGTGGGTTGTAAAATATCGCATGAAAAGAGCGGTAGGGATCACTCGTGATTTCCGAGTGCTACCAGCACTCCTGCAAACACGATTAATGTGCGTACGATGTTAAAAATAATGAGGTACAAATGTCGAATATCTCTTCATAACTTGCACATTTCTGTAGTCATGGCTAAGCGACGACCGAGGTGTTGAAAAAAAAAGCGACGCCACTCGACAGTGGATGAATCGAAGCGAATGAGTTGGAATTATAACTCACGCAACACCCTGTGACAATCTGATGGAAGGACCTGAGTTTGGCTGATGCTTGGAGAAAGTCACCTGCCATCAGGTACAGTGCCGACGACAGAATACGGAGGAGATGGTGTTACGGTATGGCCGAGTTTCTCCTGGTTGGGTTCCGGTGCCCTTATTGAGCTCAAGTAAACGCTAAATGCGGAAGGATATAAACACCTTCTACAGCACTCTGTGCTGAGTAAAGAAGAGGAACAGTACAGACATGAAGACTGTATCAGCGTGGCAATGGACCTTGTCGTAGAGCAGCACGTATGAGGCAATGGTTTGAGGACGACAGCATTCCTGATATGCGTTGGCCTGTCCAGAGTCCCGACCTGGACCCAACGGAATACCTCTGGGATGAGTCAGAATGCTGACTTCGCTCCAGACTCTAGTAGCGTTCAACATCGCTATCTTCTCTGGTTCTGCTGCTGAGGAAGAATAGGCTACATTTCCTCCACAGACATTCAGACATCTCATTCATAGTGTCTCCAACAGCGTTCAAGGCGTCATAGATGTGAAGAGTGGACACACACCAATGTCCATTAACAGGTGTCCGTGTATAAAGTGTAGCGTTTAAAATGACGACCAGTACTCGTAAACACTTCCACGGAGCCGAAATGTAGCCATGAATTATAGAACCGTAGGAAATTTTTAACAATTAATATAGAAACTAACGGAACAATGGCGTGAATATGCGGTTCTGGGTGGGGAGAAGCTAACATGTAAGGTTAGAACCTCAGAATCAAAGGAGTAGTAGAACACAGAAAATAAAACACACAGAAAGAAGATATGCTTACATATTGTGGAAAATAAAGAAACATGAAATCGACAACTAGAATGAGATACACAGCTCAAGTGCACAGAACGACACCAAAAAAATTAAATTCTAAAGGAAATCGCCCAACTTTTTTATTTTATTTTTTCTATTTTGAGTCATCAGTCTTCTGAATGCTTTGATGCGGTCCGCAACAAGTTCCTCTCCTGTGCCAACCTTTACGTCTCAGAATAGCACTTGCAACCTATGTCCTCAATTATTTGCTGGATGTATTCCGATCGCGGTCTTCCTCTACAGTTTTCACCCTCTACAACTCCTCTAGTACCGTGGAAGTTATCCCCTGATGTCTTAACAGATGTCCTACCACCCTGTTCCTTTTTCTTGCCAGCGTTCCTTTCCTCGCAAATTCTGTGGAGAATCTCCTCATTTTTGTCCACCTAATTTTCAACATTCTTCCTTAGTACCACATCTAAAAAGGCTTCGACTCTCTTCTGTTCTGGTTTTCCCACAGCCCACGTTTCGCTACCATACCACGCTGTGCTCCAAATGGACATTCTCAGAAATTTGTTCCTCAAGCTAAGACCTATGTTTAATACTAGTAGACTCCTGTTGGCCAGGAATGTCATTTTCGCCAGTGCTAGTATGCTTTTTACGTCCTGCTTGCTCCGTCCGTCATTGGTTATTTTACTGTCTGGGTAGCAGAATTCCTTATTCGTCTACTTAGTGATCCCCAATTGTAGCGTTAGGTTTCTCTCTGTTCTCATTTCTGCTAATTCTCGCTACTTTCATGTTTCTTCGATTTACTTTCAGTCCATGGTCTGTATTCATTAGATTGTTCATTCCATTCAACACATCCTCCAATCCTTCTTCACTTTCACTGCCAATAGCAATCTCATGAGCGAATCTTGTCATTGTCCATTCACCCTGAATTTTAATCCCACTCCTGAACCTTTCTTTTATTCCTCTAATTACTTCTTCGATGTACAGTCACTGCTACAACCCTGTCTTACACCCATTTAAATCCGAACACTTCGTTCTTGCTCTTCCACTCTTACTGGTCCCTCATGGTTCCTGTATGTATTGCATATTAGCCGTCGTTCCCTATAAGTTACACCTATTTTTCTCAGGGCTTCGAACGTCTTGCACCATTTTACAATGTCGAACGCTTTTTCCAAACCGACGAATGCAATGAACGTCTCCTGATTTTTGCTCAGTCTTGCTTCCATTAAACACAACGTCATAACCGCCTCTCTGATGCATTTACCTTTTCTGAAGCAAAAGTGATCGTCATCTAACATATCCTCGCTGGTCTCGGTGGCCGAGCGGTTCTAGGCGCTTCAGTCCGGAACGGCGCTGCTGCTACGGTCGCAGGTTCGAATCCTGCATCGGGCTTGGATGTGTGTGATGTCCTTAGGTTAGTTAGGTTTAAGTAGTTCTGGGGCACTGATGACCTCAGATGTTTAGACCCATAGTGCTCAGAGCCGTTTTTTGAACACATCTTCAATTTTATTTTCCATTCTTCTGCGTATTATTCTTGTCAGCAACTTGGATGCATGAGCCGTCAGCTGATTCTGCGATAATTCTCGCTCTTGTCTGCTCTAGCTATCTCGGGAATTGTGTGGATAACATTTCAGAAAGTCTGATGATACATCGCTAGTCTCATACATTCTAGACAATAACGTGAATAGCCATTTTGTTGCCAATTTCCCCAATTATTTTAGAAATTTCGATGGAATACTGTCTCTCCCTTCTGCCTTATTTTTTGGTAACTCTTCCAAAACTGTTTTAAATTTTGAATCTACTTGAGCCGTGGCGACTGGTGCTAGTTAGGCTCCACTTGCGTCACTCATTTTTTAAATTGTTCTTTTATTCGGTAAATGTCTCAGTTTGATTTTCAGTCATGTTACTTTAGTTAAGTATCCGGTCTGTCCGCCGGGACGGACGAGATCTTTTCTTAAGTAACTCAAGCTGAATCATTACTGTTGTGTAAATTTTGGTTACAAAAGCAATTAACTTAATAGTCTGCGTATGGTGGTGACTGTCTGTGATCCTTTTGCAATCAGATCTAATGATTATTTTTAACATACTGTTTATGTTAATTCATGATCTAATCACATAGTTTTCTGGATAAAGTCAGTTGTATATTTTCTTAAGAAGACAAAGGTCCGAACTAAAATTTTCGTATTGTTATTCTGATTTGTAATTCTGTAATAATCAAATTTGTCCTGTAGTTGAAATTAAAATTTTGTACCAACCACGAGTTTGTCCATCAGCAAAGATCACTATCTTCGTATCTCCTTTGAGTAGCTGTGGTTAGATTGCAATTTGGTTTCTCTAGCACGTAATTTTAGCAGTAAAGCGGCTCACTGCCATTGGATCACCTATCTCTTCCATTGTCGACTCCTGTTTCTTCTTGTATCACGTCATCAGACAAGCCTTTCCTCTCGTAGAGACCTTCAATGTACTCTCTCTACATATCCACTCTCTCCTTTGCATTTAACAGTGGAATTCCCAATAAACTCGTTATGTTGAAGCCCTTGCCGTTAATTCCACTGAAGGCTGTTTTGACTGCCTACATGCTGAATCCATTCTTCGATAATCCTTTCTTTATCGATTTCTTCACATTTTTCCTGCACCCAATTCGCCTTAGCTTCCCTGCACTTCCTATTTATTTCGGTCCTGAATTTCCCTGAACATTTTTGTACTCACTTCTTTCGTCGATCAGGTGAAGTATTTCATCTGTTATCGGTGGTTTCTTCGCAGTTGTTTTCCTTGTACCTACCGTTTTCTTTCCAGCTTGCCGTCTTTAGAGATGTCCACTCCTCTTCAAATGTAATGTCTACTGAATTATTCGTTGTTGCAGTGTCTATAGCCTCAGAGAACCTCAAACGTACCTCTTCATTTCTTAGTACTTCCGTATCCCACTTCGATACGCAAAGATTCTTCCAAACTAGTATCTTAAGCTTCAGCCTACTCTTTTCCATCGCCAAATTTGATCTGAGTCTACATCTGATATCTGAATCTCTGCCTGGCCATGATGTAATCTAACTGAATTCTTCCCGTGTCTCCTGGCCCTTTCCAAGTATACCTCCTCCTCTTTTGATTTTCCAACAGAGCATTCGCTATTACTAACTGAGATTTATTGTAGAACTCATAGTCATTCTCCTCTCTCGTTTCTACTACCAAGCCCACATTCTTCCGTAGCCCTTTCTTCTACTCCTCGCGTACAAATGTATTCCAGTCCCCCATTGTGGGTGTTGGTTTGCTGTCGATTCTGATGAGAACAACGGTATCACTGAACTGTTCACAGTAACTCATTCTCTGCCCTACCTTTCTATTCATAATGAATCCTACTTCCGTTATACTATTTTTGATATTACCCTATACTCGTCTAACCAGAAATCCTCATTTCCTCCCACTTCACTTCACTTACCCTTACTATATGTAGATTGAGCCTTAGCATTTCACCGAGCGAGGTGGCGCAGTGGTTAGCACACTGGACTCGCATTCGGGAGGACGACGGTTCAATCCCGCGTCCAACCATCCTGATTACGGTTTTCCGTGATTTCCCTAAATCAGGGAGATGCCGGGATGGTTCCTTTGAAAGGGCGCTATCGACTTCCTTCTCTAATCTGATGAGACCGATGACCTAGCTGTTTGGTTTCTTCCCCCAAACAACCCAACCCAAACCTTAGAATTTCACTTTTCATATTTTATAGCTTCCCTGCCAAGTTCAAACTTCTGACATTCCATGCCACCATTCGTAGAAAGTTATCCTTTAGTTGGTTATTAAATCTTTTTCTCATGGTCACTACCCCATTGGCAGTCCACGTCCGGAGGTCCGAATGGGGGACTGTTTCGGGATCTTCTGCCAATGGAGAGACCATCCTGACACTTTTTCAGTTACAGGCCACATGTCTTGCGGATACACATTGTGTCTTTTATCTAATGGCTTTCATTACCTTCTGCATCCACATGCCGTTGATCATTGCTGCTTCTTCCACCTTTAGGGACAGTTTCCCACTCCAAGAGCAAGAGAGTGCTCTGAATCTCTATCTGCTCCTCCGCCCTCTTTGACTAGGCCGTTGGCTCCGTGAGGGTGACTTCTTATGACGGAAGGCTTCGGGCGACATTGCTGATGGCTTTTGTTCGAAATTTAAATATTTAGGGGTTTCGAACCCGGGACCGAGGACGTTTTGATTATACGGTGCAACAACGAAAATATAAATCGAATGAAAATAGTCAATTCCTATCAGTTCTAATGTGCTGATCGCGAATATTACAAAGACAATTCAAAATTAGCTCTAGTTTTCATTTTACACTGTTTTATTATGGTGAGATAGTTATATACGGATTTTTATGTTGAGTTTAAAATCAAATATTATAATGGTTTGTTAAAGTCATAACAACTAGTAAAATGAATTATATTATTGTCCCTCGTCTTACTTGTGTGCAATATTTTGGTTATAAACATTTTGATACAAATTTTAGTGATCTTTTTCTCTCCCTCCTCTTCAACTTCAGTGACTTTATTAATGCATGTAATAATTTTTGCACATTTGTTTCCAGATTAACTCTCAGTTGTTCAAGTTGACTGCTACTAAAGTGCACAAAAATTCAAAGAGTTTGTGTTAACAGTGCTGACACATTTTGCTACGTGTGTGGAGAAGTGACATTTGCTTCTCAAAAACAGCAAATAACTCCACTGATTAAAAAAAGCTTACAGTTGTTAGTTTGAATGCAAAATAGGTGCCAGGATAAACCCTGGGCTCCACATGCGATCTGCAACACTTGTGCCAGCAACCTCAGGAATTTGATGCTTGGGAAACGACGTTCAGTGCCCTTTACAGTGTCCATGATCTGGCGTGAGCCAACTAACCATGTCAGTGACTGCTACTTTTGTATGGTTCCTCCTATCAAGAAGGGAATATCTAAGAAGAAGAAGAAGCGGACAGTGATCTATCCTAACATTCAATGTGCCATACATCCAGCTCTACTTGGGGAAGAATTGCCAATACCTGAACCACCGACTGCGTACGAGATTACTTCTGATGGGGATTCTGAATGACCTGAACCATGTACATCACAAGAGCCAGAGTTTCTTCCATATATATATCATCAACTGATGATCCACAAAAATTGTCTCAAAATGAGTTAAGTGATCTCACTAGAGATTTGGAGCTCTCTAAAGCTAAGGCTGAGATTTTAGCCTCAAGATTGCAGCAGCGCAGTTTTCTGGAAAGCAATGTAAATGTTTCATACTACCGCAGAAGAGGACAACAATTCATACCTTTTTTTAAACATGCAATATAGTCTTGTGGCAATGTGTAAACATAAATGGTCTAATGAAGGCTCTCAGAATTAATTACAACCTTGATGAGTGGAGAATCTTTATTGATTCTTCAAAGTTGAGCTTAAAAGCAGTGCTTTTACACATTGGTAATGAGCTTCCTTCTATTCCAGTTGGGCATAGTGTGCATATGAAAGAGTCATGGCAAAACATGAAAATTTTACTAGAAGCCATCGAGTATAATGACTCTCAATGGCAGATTTGTGGTGACTTGAAAGTGATTGCACTGATATTAGGTATGCAGTTTGGATATACTAAATACTGTTGCTTTCTCTGTGAATGGGGTAGCCGAGCTCGTGCATCTCATTACAGTATACATTAATGACCCACCAGAAAATCTCTTCAACCAGGTATCATTAAGAGTGAACCTCTAGTAGACTCTAAAAAGATTCCGCTCCCTCCCTTGCACATCAAGCATCTCATGAAAAACTTTGTTAAGGGAATGAACAAAGATGGTGACGCGTTTAAGTATTAAAGGCAAAAATTCCCTACCTTAAGTGGTTTCAAAGTAAAGGAGGGTATCTTTGTAGGCCCACAGATTCGAGAGCTGTTTGGAGGCCATACTTTTGATGGAATCATACAAGGCGATGAGAAGCACGCTTGGGAATGTTTTAAGACAGTCTGTTTACAGTTGTTAGGAAACAGACGAGCAATAAATTACAAGGAGATTGTAGATAACATGTTGTCATCTTATGGAAAACTTGGTTACAACATGTTATTGATAATGCATTTCTTACATAGTCATCTTGACTACTTCTCCAAAGATTGTGTGCCGAAAAGTGGAGACCTACTATTTTAGCAGATTACTGCTGGAATGTCATTAGGGATGTTCCCGAGTATATGTATAAACGTCAAGCCAAGCGAAACTTCTGAATTTATCTCTGAGCAAAATATGTAATTGTATATAGTGAGCATATGAACATTTAACATTTGTAATCCTTTATATACATTTGTGACTAGTTAATTTATATGTTTCCTTTTGTGCTTTACATAGTTCTGGTACAAAGTAGACTTACAAAATATTTTCATTTATGTAACATTGTCTTCAGTTTTTTCTTAATATTTTAATTTTGTATTTGAAATTTATCAATGCATAACACATAACATAATTCAAGCAATTATTCACTTAAAATTTGATATGCTGAATCTAGGAACATGAATGCATATTTAGTTAGTGTGTTATTTGTACAAAAATATAGATTACTTTTTAAAAAAACTAGAGCTAAATATTTATGAAGATAATGATTTTGTTTAATTTTATACTGAAACAAACATAACTGATTTGCATACTTTCACTTCAAATTTGTTGTTCAGTGTTACTGCTGAAAGATGTAACCCCAAGACCACTGGTGTTACTACTCGTACCAACATGAAAATCACTAAAAATGACGAATCGTAGAATTCACAGCTAGAATTAAGCTATGTAGCTGAAATACACACAGCGGGAAAAAATCGTCACATTCGGAAAAAAAGTTGTTAGAACCAAGAATGTAAGTGTGACTGCTGCTCGTTCTGCTCGCAGCAATTTGAGCTGTGCTCTTAAATTCTTGCCTAACCACATCCTCGGAAATCGCGATATATTCGTTATAAACAAAGTAGTTTATGCCATTTACTAAGAGAACCACAGATAACATTTAGTTAATTCGAATCGCACACTAGAATTGACACGGTGTCCATATATATTTGGTGACATATTGTAAATAATAATAAAACAATAACAATGTGTAACAGAGAGCGCTTAATTTCTGAACTTTCAGTGATAAATGTACCTGAAGGCAGCAGTATGGTGTCGCTTGAGGTTAGGGACAGGTATGCGAACATTCCTACAAGAACAGGTACCCGAACATTCCTACAAAACGTGTTCAGGAAATCGTATCCAGGAATTTACACAGCAGGAAGGGTGGTTACTGGTGCTGTGAGAAGTCATCTCCGACGTTGAGCACTAGAGTGCTACCATTTGGGTATACGTGCCCTCCCGGTAAGGTGGCGTAAGGCCGTCGCATTGAACGGAAATTATGTTGGAAAAAGGATTTTTTAGCCAAACGAGAGGGTAGAAATGTAGTGTATTGGGATCATGAATAACATCAACCTGCTTTCAAGAAGAAAACATGTTGCATTAAATGCTGAACATCTCTCGTATACGTCAGACTGGGAGCAAAACTCGCTTGCCCCAATTCAGCTACCTCAGATCATCTAAAAGAAACAGGTCACTCTATTTCCTATACTGAAATGAATTTGTATATTGTGTTTAAAGAAATAAAAGGAAATATTATGGAGGAAATACACTCGTTATCATGAAAATATTAAAACGAGGCTCAGGTTCAACTTTCAATTATCAGACTGAGTCGAGGCACTACAGTATCCTATCGAATTATGACTATCTCAATTCTTGCCCATAGTTTCTAGGATGGTTTTCAAGTCAATCTATCAAATCTATAACACTCAAATACTACTCCTCTGGCAATTTTATAATGTTGAGGAACTGACGTAACGCATATATATTTTATAAATAATAAACTACGGATTTTTTGAAGTTTCGTATTGCGGTTATCAACCTACGGTTGTTTTGCTAGTTACATCTCTTCCTTGGAGTTGTTGATGTGTTTGTTTTGTTTACCTCTTCGGCACCGTGGAATTCCGCCTCCCATCTCGGGCTGTTAGCATTTAGGCGATGGACGCACATCAGACACAATATTAAGTTTTACTTACGTTGGTTTTACGCGCTGGTATCAGAGTGAACGTTGCGAAATCACACGCAATAGTGCAGGGTTACATCAGCTCTTCCGAGATTCACAAAAATGGTGGGCTGATGCATGTGTCGATGCCCAAAGAGGGCATATTGAACATCTTCTGTGAGAAGTGGTCTGCTGCTGTATACTGCCTGTGTGTGTTTCCCATTATTAATGAACTGGAGAAAATGAGTTGTAAAGTGGAAACAGAGCTATATATACGCTGAAAACCATGTAAGGTATGTCCATCAGAGCGTTTATTAGAGTACTGTGTAAAAATCTGAAGTAAATCGGCGAAGAACATTTCGATATTTTTGGTACTAACATTAAACTACAACTTGGCTGAATATACACTGAAGCGCCAAAGAAACTGGTATAATCTTGTGTATTCAAATACAGAGACACGTAAACAGGCAGAATACGGCGGCAGGGTCGACAACGCCTATATAAGACAACAAGTGTCTGGCGCAGTTGTTAGATCAGTTACTGCTGCTACAAAGGAAGGTTAGTATAATTTAAGTGAGTTTGAACGTGGTGTTACAGTCAGCGCACGAGCGATGGGACACAGCATCTCCGAGGTAGCGATGACGTGGGGATTTTCCCGTATGACCATTTCACGAGTGTATCGTGAATATCAGGAATCCGGTGAAACATCAAATCTCCGACGTCACTGCTTCTGGAAAGGGGTCCTGCAAGAAACCGACCAACGACGACTGAAGCGAATCTTTCAACGTGACAGAAGTGCAATTCTTCCGTAAATTGCTGCAGATTTCAGTGCTGGGCCACCAACAAGTGTCGACGTGCGAACCGTTCAACGAAATATCATCGATGCGGGCTTTCGGAGCCGAAGGCCCACTCGTGTACCCTTGATGACTGCACGATACAAAGTTTTAGGCCCGTAAAACCGACATTGGGCTGCTGATGACTGGAAACATGTTGCCTGGTCAGACGAGTCTCGTTAAAAACTATATCGAGCGGATGGAAGTGTACGGGTATGGAGACAACCCCTTGAGTCCAGCAGGGGACTGTTCAAGCTAGTGGGAGCTCTGTAATGGTGTGGAGCATGTGCAGCTGGCGTGCTATGTGACCATTGAAAAGTCTATATCAGACTGTGACAGGTAACACGTACGTAGGCGTCCTGTCTGATCACCTGCATCCATTCATGTCCTTTGTGCATTCTGACTGACATGGGCAATTCCAGCAAGACAATGCTGCGCCCCACACGTCCAGAATTGCTATAGAATGCCTCCAGGAACACTCTTCTTAAACACTTCTGATTTCCTGTCCGAAAGGTTACATTTCGTAGTAATAGACGGTGTTCCCCAAGGAAGTGTTATAGGCCCTCTATTGTTACTGATCTATATTAACGGCGTAGGAGACAATCTGAGTAGCTGTCTTAGATTGCTTGCAGATGATGCTGTCACTTACGGTCTTGTAAAGTTTTCAGATGATGAAAACGACTTGCAAAATGATTTAGATAAGATATCTGTATGGTGCGAAAAGTGACAATTGACCCTGAATAAAGAAAAGTGCGAAATTATTCACGTGAGTGCTAAAGGAAATCAGCTAAATTTCAATTACGCGATAAGTCACACAATCTGAGGGCTGTAAATTCAACTAAATTCTTAGGTATTACAATTACAAATAACCTAAATTGGAACGATCCCACAGATAATATTGTGGGTAGAGCAAACCAAAGACTGCGATTCATTGGCAGAACACATAGAAGGTACAACAGGTCTACCAAAGAGACTGATTACACTACGCTTGTCCCCCCTATTTTGGAGTACTGCTGTGCGGTGTGGGATCCGCATCAGGTGGGACTGACGGATAACATCGAAAAAGTACAAAGAAGGGCAGTTCCTTTTGTATTATCGCGAAATAGGGGAGATAGTGTCACAGACACGATACGTGAATTGGAGTGGCAATCATTAAAACTAAGGCGTTTTTTGTTGCGACGGGATCTTCTCATGAAATTTCAATCACCAGTTTTCTCCTCCGACATTCTGTTGGCACCCATCTACATAGGGAGAAATGATCATCACGATAAAATAAGAGAAATCAGGGCTCGCACGGAAAAATTTAAGTGCTTGTTTTTCCCGCGTGCCGTTCGAGAGTGGAAAGGTAGAGAGACAGCATGAAGGTGGTTCATTGAACCCTCTGCCAGGCACTTTATTGTGAATAGCAGAGTAATCACGTAGATATAGACATCCCTACAGGATTCATGCTGTCAGTTCCCTCCAGCACTACTTCAGACATTAGTCGAGTTTCATGCCACGTCGTATTGCGGCACTGCTGCGTGCTCGCGGGGGCCCTACACGATAATAGGCAGGTGTACCAGTTTCTTCGGCTCTTCATATATATATATATATATATATATATTGGAAAAATACGTTGGATATGTCCGTCAGATCGTTTATTGGAGGTTTGTGTAAAAATCGGAAGTAAATCGGTGAAGTAAATTTCGAGATTTTAACCTACAAATTGGCTGAATATAGTTGTATAGATAAGGGATGAGAACGTGTCCCACAGATTATGAATTTGTCGTTTCCTAGATGGGCAGTAGTAACGAAGATCCGGGACTTGAAGAGGGCATGGGGAACAGAGTGGATAGCAGACCTCGTAAGTGCTTCCCCCTGGGAGACCGGCCGCTCGTAATGAACTCGTGCCTGCCGGCAACACAGACTCGCCCCGCCTGCAGGAAGAAGACGTCTCCCTTTGTGGGAGCAGCACTTCCCGCGCGTTCTCCGGCGCGACAGCGGGTGCGGGCGTGTCCGGACGAGAGCTCCGGGTTGCCGTAATTACGGAACGGACCGAGACGCGCTAGGGGCGCCCGGGCGAGAGAGCGCGGGCGAGCCGCCGCGAGCGCATAATGGACAACAATGGGGATCGCTCGTGACATAAACTTATGTAAAAGGTGGCGACATTAGCATACACCCCCCGCGGAGGGTGTTAAGGTGTTGAGCCGGCGCGCCTCCTGCTGGCCACAACAAATTAATTCTTCTCCGTCGGCCGGCCGTGTCACGTTCCCCGCGGAGCGGCCCAAGGTCCTGGAAGGACCGCCACGGCTCACTAGCTGGCTGGCCGTCCGCTCCAGCCCAGCAGCCGCAGCCGCCTACGCACCACGCTGCTGCCACACACACAAACACGGAACAACGTATTTACATCATATGAATGGCGATCAAGCACACTACTGGCCATTAAAATTGCCACACCACGAAGATGACGTGCTACAGACGCGAAATTTAACCGACAGGAAGAAGATGCTGCCATATGCAAATTATTAGCTTTTCAGAGCATTCACACAAGGTTGGCGCCCGTCGCGACATCTACAACGTGCTGACAAGAGGAAACTTTCCAACCGATTTCTCATACACAAATAGCATTTGACCGGCGTTGCCTGGTGAAACGTTGTTGTGATGCCTCCTGTAAGGAAGAGAAATGCGTACCATCACGTTTCCGACTTTGATAAAGGTCGGATTGTAGCCTATCGCGATTGCGGTTTATCGTATCGCGACATAGCTGCTCGCGATGGTCGAGTTCAAATGACTGTTAGCAGAATATGGAATCGGTGGTTTCAGGAGGGTAATACGGAAGGCCGTGCTGGATCCCAACGGCCTCGTAACACTAGCAGTCGAGATGACAGGCACCTTATCTGCATGGCTGTTACGGATCGTGCAGCCACATCTCGATCCCTTAGTCAACAGATGGGGACGTTTGCAAGACAACAACCGTCTGCACGAACAGTTGGACGACGTTTGCAGCAGCATTGTCTATCAGCTCGGAGACCATCGCTGCGGTTACCCATGACGCTGCATCACAGACAGGAGCGCCTGCGGTGGTGTACTCAACGACGAACCTGGGTGCACGAATTTTTCGGATGAATCCAGGTTATGTTTACAGCATCATGATGGTCGCATTCGTGTTTGACAACATCGCGGTGAACGCACATTCAAAGCGTGTATTCGTCATCGCCATACTGGAGTATCACCCGGCGTGATGGTATGGGGTGCCATTGGTTACACGTCTCTGTCACCTCTTGTTCTCATTGACGGCACTTTGAACAGTGGACGTTACATTTCAGATATGTTACGACCCGTGGCTCTACCCTTCATTCGATCCCTGCGAAACCCTACATTTCAGCAGGATAATGCACGACCGCATGTTGCAGGTCCTGTACGGGCCTTTCTGGATACAGAAAATGTTCGACTGCTGCCCTGGCCAGCACATTTTCCAGATCTCTCACCAATTCAAAACGTCTGCTCAATGGTGGCCGAGCAACTGGCTGGTCACAATACGCCAGTCACTACTCTTGATGAACTGTGGTATCGTGTTGAAGCTGCATGGAGAGATGTACCTGTAAGCGCCATCCAAGCTCTGTTTAACTCAATGCCCAGGAGTATCAAGACTGTTATTACGGCCAGAGGTGGTTGTTCTGGGTACTGATTTCTCAGGATCTATGCACCCAAATTGCGTGAAAATGTAATCACATATCAGTTCTAGTATAATATATTTTTCCAATGAATACCCGCTTATCATCAGCATTTCTTCATGGTGTAGCAATTTTAATGGCCAGTCGTATAGTTTCAGTCTGGGAGCGTTGCTGCAGCGTATATGCAACACAGAGCAATTCCGATGCAGATATACAGGGTGATTTTTTCCATGGCGTACAAATTCTAGGGACTGATCGATGAGAGGATACGGAATGCTAGAGACCATTTATTCAGTCATACATTATTACACAGACTGCCGTCTAATACGCGCTGTACCATACTGTACAGTTACAGTATGTGGTGAAAATGGTTTCCGTGCGCCTCAACGCATGTGTCTAAGCGCCGTAGCATGTTCTGGGTGACACGTTCACATCGGCCAGGCTGCATCCGAGCAGAGTCAAAGGCAGCATGAATACGCTGCTCCATACCTGGAATGGGCTCTCCATATATGGCCCCATAACCAGGAATCGCACGGGCTGAGATCCGATGAACGATTAGGCCATGCAACTTAACCCCTTGTCCGATCCATCGAAAGGGGAAGACACGATTGAGACGCGTACAGACGTTAACGGTGAAGCGGGCCGGAGCACCATCATGTGACAGCGACATAACTCTTCGAATCATCAATGGCACTTCTTCGAGCGGGGAAGGCAAAGTCACCAGCAAGAAACGCCGATAATTCCGGCCTTTTAGGCGACGTGGAAGGAAGATTGGTCCCAAAATACGGTCGCCAATTATCCCGGCACACACATTCTGGCTGCACTGATGCTGATGATTTGCTGTCACCAAACCATGGGGGTTCTGCGTACTGTCTCACAGATGACTGTTATGAAAGTTTAAGATAGTACTCCACGTAAAGGTGGCCTCATCTGTGAATAGGATGGATGATACATATCCCAGAATCGTAGTTGTCTGGTGAAGAAACCAGTGAAAAAACTATTTCCGATATGGAAAAATCTGTCGCTAGTAAGCCCTGCACACACTGTACGTGATAAGGGTAGTAAGAATTGCCATGTAGAAGGTTCCACACGGCCGTCTGGCGTACCATCCACTTGCGGGCCAGCTGCGGTCAGAGGAGAGGACGCTAGGGCGTGACGTCTGAGAACAGTACCACCCTCTAGGAGGAAACCACGCATAATGTAACTGTGGCAGCATGGTACAGGGTGTGCTAGACCGCAGTCTCTGTAACAATGTATGACTGAATAAATGGTCTCTAACAGGGAAATCACGCGTTCCCGGACGTAAGTTCATTAGACCTTTCTTATGCCGTATCCTCTCATCGATCAACCCCTAGAGTTTGTACACGGTGGAAAAAAGTCACCCTATATAGGCACCGACCTATAGGCACGGGATCAATAGGCATTCGAGTCTTTCCGACGTGCGTGCGGTAAATGAGGAAACGTGAACTATGACGACGTTACCACCGAAAGCGTCCAAATAGGACCAGAGTGTTATTCTGTTCTCAGCTGTTAAAGCACAAATACCTGTAGACATCCACCGGAGAATGAAGAAAATGTATGAAGCAGTACGAGTGTCGGAAACCACCACTGTGAAATGGTGTGTCCCCACATCGCAAATGTCGTGAAGCAGAAGTTACGCCCAATCGAGTGGGGGTTACTCGAGCACCCACCCTCTCCCCATGCAATAACAATGTCTACATCTACATCTACATCTACATTTATACTCCGCAAGCCACCCAACGGTGTGTGGCGGAGGGCACTTTACGTGCCACTGTCATTACCTCCCTTTCCTGTTCCAGTCGCGTATGGTTCGCGGGAAGAACGACTGTCTGAAAGCCTCCGTGCGCGCTCTAATCTCTCTAACTTTACATTCGTGATCTCCTCGGGAGGTATAAGTAGAGGGAAGCAATATATTCGATACCTCATCCAGAAACGCACCCTCTCGAAACCTGGCGAGCAAGCTACACCGCGATGCAGAGCGCCTCTCTTGCAGAGTCTGCCACTTGTTAAACATCTCCGTAACGCTATCACGGTTACCAAATAACCTTGTGACGAAACGCGCCGCTCTTCTTCGGATCTTCTCTATCTCCTCCGTCAACCCGATCTGGTACGGATCCCACACTGATGAGCAATACTCAAGTATAGGTCGAACGAGTGTTTTGTAAGCCACCTCCTTTGTTGATGGACTACATTTTCTAAGGACTCTCCCAATGAATCTCAACCTGGTACCCGCCTTACCAACAATTAATTTTATGTGATCATTCGACTTCAAATCGTTCCGCACGCATACTCCCAGATATTTTACAGAAGTAACTGCTACCAGTGTTTGTTCCGCTATCATATAATCATACAATAAAGGATCCTTCTTTCTATGTATTCGCAATATATTACATTTGTCTATGTTAAGGGTCAGTTGCCACTCCCTGCACCAAGTGCCTATCCGCTGCAGATCTTCCTGCATTTCGCAACAATTTTCTAATGCTGCAACTTCTCTGTATACTACAGCATCATCCGCGAAAAGCCGCATGGGACTCCCGACACTATCTACTAGGTCATTTATATATATTGTGAAAAGCAATGGTCCCATAACACTCCCCTGTGGCACGCCAGAGGTTACTTTAACGTCTGTAGACGTGTCTCCATTGATAACAACATGCTGTGTTCTGTTTGCTAAAAACTCTTCAATCCAGCCACACAGCTGGTCTGATATTCCGTAGGCTCTTACTTTGTTTATCAGGCGACAGTGCGGAACTGTATCGAACGCCTTCCGAAGTCAAGAAAAATAGCATCTACCTGGGAGCGTGTATCTAATATTTTCTGGGTCTCATGAACAAATAAAGCGAGTTGGGTCTCACACGATCACTGTTTCCGGAATCCATATTGATTCCTACATAGTAGATTCTTGGTTTCCAAAAACGACATGATACTCGAGCAAAAAACATGTTCTAAAATTCTATAACAGATCGACGTCAGAGATATAGGTCTATAGTTTTGCACATCTGCTCGACAACCCTTCTTGAAGACTGGGACTACCTGTGCTCTTTTCCAATCATTTGGAACCTTCCGTTCCTCTAGAGACTTGCGGTACACGGCTGTTAGACTGTTAGAAGGGGGCAAGTTCTTTCGCGTACTCTGTGTAGAATCGAATTGGTATCCCGTCAGGTCCAGTGGACTTTCCTCTGTTGAGTGATTCCAGTTGCTTTTCTATTCCTTGGACACTTATTTCGACGTCAGCCATTTTTTCGTTTGTGCGAGGATTTAGAGAAGGAACTGCAGTGCGGTCTTCCTCTGTGAAACAGCTTTGGAAAAAGGTGTTTATTATTACAGCTTTACGCGTGTCATCCTCTGTTTCAATGCCATCATCATCCCGGAGTGTCTGGATATGCTGTTTCGAGCCACTTACTGATTTAACGTAAGACCAGAGCTTCCTAGGATTTTCTGTCAAGTCGGTACATAGAATTTTACTTTCGAATTCACTGAACGCTTCACGCATAGCCCCCCTTACGCTAACTTTGACATCGTTTAGCTTCTGTTTGTCTGAGAGGTTTTGGCTGCGTTTAAACTTAGAGTGAAGCTCTCTTTGCTTTCGCAGTAGTTTCCTAACTTTGTTGTTGTACCACGGTGGGTTTTTCCCGTCCCTCACAGTTTTACTCGGCACGAACCTGTCTAAAACGCATTTTACGATTGCCTTGAACTTTTTCCATAAACACTCAACATTGTCAGTGTCGGATCAGAAATTTTTGTTTTGATCTGTTAGGTAGTCTGAAATCTGCCTTCTATTACTCTTGCTAAACAGATAAACCTTCCTCCCTTTTTTTATATTCCTACTAACTTCCATATTCAGGGATGCTGCAACGGCCTTATGATCACTGATTCCCTGTTCTGTACATACAGAGTCGAAAAGTTCGGGTCTGTTTGTTATCAGTAGGTCCAAGATGTTATCTCCACGAGTCGGTTCTCAGTTTAATTGCTCGAGGTAATTTTCGGATAGTGCACTCAGTATAATGTCACTCGATGCTCTGTCCCTACCACCCGTCCTAAACATCTGAGTGTCCCAGTCTATATCTGGCAAATTGAAATCTCCACCTAAGACTATAACATGCTGATAAAATTTATGTGAAATGTATTCCAAATTTTCTCTCAGTTGTTCTGCCACTAATGCTGCTGAGTCGGGAGGTCGGTAAAAGGAGCCAATTATTAACCTAGCTCGGTTGCTGAGTGTAACCTTCACCCATAATAATTCACAGGAACTATCCACTTCTATTTCACTACAGGATAAACTACTACTAACAGCGACGAACACTGCACCACCGGTTGCATGCAATCTATCCTTTCTAAACACCGTCTGTACCTTTGTAAAAATTTCGGCAGAATTTATCTCTGGCTTCAACCAGCTTACTGTACCTATAACGATTTCGGCTTCGGTGCTTTCTATCAGCGCTTGAAGTTCCGATACTTTACCAACGCAGCTTCGACAGTTTACAATTACAATACCGATTGCTGCTTGGTCCCCGCATGTCCTGACATTGCCCTGCACCCGTTGAGGCTGCTGCCCTTTCTGTACTTGCCCAAGGCCATCTAACCTAAAAAACCGCCCAGCCCACGCCACACAACCCCTGCTACCCGTGTAGCCGCTTGTTGCGTGTGGTGGACTCCTGACCTATCCAGCGGAACCCGAAACCCCACCACCCTCTGGCGCAAGTCGAGGAATCTGCAGCCCACACGGTCGCAGAACCGTCTCAGCCTCTGATTCAAACCCTCCACTCGGCTCTGTACCAAAGGTCCGCAGTCAGTCCTGTCGACGATGCTGCAGATGGTGAGCTCTGCTTTCATCCCGCTAGCGAGACTGGCAGTCTTCACCAAATCAGATAGCCGCCGGAAGCCAGAGAGGATTTCCTCCGATCCATAGCGACACACATCATTGGTGCCGACATGAGCGACCACCTGCAGATGGGTGCACCCTGTACCCTTCATGGCATCCGGAAGGACCCTTTCCACATCTGGAATGACTCCCCCCGGTATGCACACGGAGTGCACATTGGTTTTCTTCCCCTCTCTTGCTGCCATATCCCTAAGGGGCCCCATTACGCGCCCCATAAAAAAAAGTCCTTGAAGGGTCGACATTCCTGTCCGACGAGGATGTGCAGTTAAGGACTTTTTCACGCACCAGGACACATGATTGATCAAACGGCTAACTTCAGCCTGGTACGTCTGTGGGATGAGTGCCTCAAGGCTCATGGCAATGGGCATGCCGATTCTTCGGTACAGCCTTCGAAAGGATGCTTATTGATCGTCCCTTACATTTTATAATAGGCTTTATAAAAGTCCATACGTCTGCCACGATCAGCTGAATTTAGCCTCTATGGACGTCATGAAGCTCTCAGTATTTATACATACGGTAGCAGGGGAACATGCATTCGGTCTTTACGAGGAGAGGTGCTCGTGAGGTCATTTCCCCGCTGTATGTGCATCAGCCGGCCTACTGTAGTGAGTGGGTGAGTCGAGATGCTAAATCTTCTACATCTACTACAAAGTCCGCAAGCCACCCTATGGCGAACGGCTGAGGATACCTTGTTCTGCTACTAGTCATTCTCCTTCCTGTTCCACTCGCAACTGGAGCTAGGGAAAACTCTCTATATCTTAGCATCTACTACAGTTGTTAAGTTCATGTGGGATTGATGTACTACTGTTCCCACATGAGTGTGTAAAGCTTTATTAAAACACTTTACTGAAGCAAAAGATTCAGGAACTGATGATGGATAAAGTGAGCAGCAATATGTGACTCTTTGCTGGTGACATTATAATGCACCGTAGAGTGTAGTCGTTGAGTGACTGTAGGAAAATACAGGGTGACTTAGAGAGAGTTTCTGTTTGATGTCATGAATGGCAGCTTTCTATAAAAGGAGAAAAATATGAGTTGATGTAGTTGAGTAGGAAGAATAGTCCTGTAGCGTTTGAATACAGAATTAGTGTGTCGTAAATTTAGAGAAAATGGTCCTTGCCGCGCAGTGATCTGGTGCTATACTTTGGTTAAAAAAATAGTCCAGATCACAAAAACATTTGTTTATTATGACCGGTCTCGGATTGCGTTGAAGCCGCCCTCTCAGATCTTTTGGGCTCCCTATAGCTGATTCTGGCGGCTCCTCGGTTTTTTACATGATACCACGATCATACAGCGGTCATAATAAACAAATGTTATTGCGATCCCGACTGCTGTTTTAACCAAAGAATTAGTATTGTGCTGCCTGACAGTCACGTCCAGTTAATTACCTAGACGTAATGTTGTTAAACGATTTGAAATAGAACGAGCATGTAAGGTTGGCAGTAGAGAAGGTGAAAAATTAAATTTGAGTTTATTGGGAGAATTCTAGAAAAGTGTAGGTCTTCTTTACTGCTCGAGTGTTTCGGACTCACACAAGGTCGCATCAGAAGAAGACATACAGTAAAAGCAGTTGTCAGGAGCGCTTCTAGATCTTTTAGCAGTAGGTGCAATCAGCACACGAGTTTCACGGAAATGCTCTATTAACTCAATTGGGAATACCACGAGGGACGACTACGTTCTTTTCGCGACACACTATTGAGAAAATTTAGAAAACTGTTATTTGTGGCTGACTGCAGGAAGATTCTGTTGCTGCCAGCGTACACCGCGCATAGGTTCCCGAAGACAAGATACCAGAGATCAGGGCTCGTACGGAGACATACAACAGTCAACTAACTAGGGAAGAGCTCGTTCCCTCGTTCTGGAGCCAAGAGATTGAGTGTCCGCGCTGTAGTATCAATGAGTTCTGACCTAGTCTTCAAAGAGGAAAGACGATTTGCTCTGGCTCTGGATGTTTTGACAAAACACTTCAATAATACATTTTGTTTGCGAACAGTGTGACAGCAGACAGTGAGCATTAATGTTCAATTTCGATGATTTTTCTGAGAATTTATTTAGCTAAAGCGAAAAGAGCCTTTCGTACTACATCATGTGGCATATTATGCAGTCTGGGTATCTTCTACTCTTTGTTTGTTATCGTTTTAGTTACTAACATGATCAGTGAGTTGTTATTAATATTGATTTGGTCACTTATTACTTTCTTGGTCATTGACATACAAAGAGTCATTGCAATGAAAAACAAAGTAATAAATGATCAAATCAGTTTACGTAACAACACATTCATCACAGTGGCCACTGAGACAATAACCAGGGAATAGAATGTACCCAAACTAAATAATAAAAAAGCCACGCTTCATGCAGTGATAATCTAATATCATTCCTTCACTTCTGTGTTCAATGATGAAGGGATTCAAGGCGAAGTGTCGAATTCCACTAGAGTTTCGGAGACAAGATGAATCATAAGACTATGCAATATTACTCATACCCAGTGAATAAAAAGAAAAGTTCTTGAGGGTGATGATGAAAATGGCAGATGTGATGAAAGTAAGGGAAAAGGTGGAAATCAAATTGCATGTTCTGAAAATATGCCATTCACGTGCGGGTTTACTTCTGTAAATAGTGTCGATTGTATATGTTCTAATTTCTTACGGTAACAGTTTGTAAACGTAAATATTGGCAGCAGGTCACTCTGAGTACCACGTAACTCTTTTCCAGAAAATCACCATGTGTGGAAGTGATGTGTTAAATCGAAATGTGTTCGTAAAACGCCGAAAATCGAACATTCTGGTTATGCAAGCCATCTAAGTACAATTCCAGGGCTGCAAATATACAGTAAGAAAATCGAAAATCTTGTTTATGCATACACAGAGAGCCGTTGCAGTAAACAAGGAAGTAATAAATAACCAAACCAATATAAATAACGACTCCTTGACATGGTAGCCACTGAAACAATAACCGAGAGTAGAACATAACGAGAATAAATAATAAGTATAAAAAAGGATGCGCTCTCGTGCGCTTGCACACATACACAGACATACAACAAAGAACAATAGAATATTAAACTATATATACAACCACCACAACATATACAAAAAGCGAATGAAAGGCAGAAAAACAGTTGACCGTTCGCAAAGTAAACACACGAAATCAAAACACTGTGATCAATGGAAGTAATGTGTTAAGTCGAAATGTGTTCGAAAACGCTGAAAATCAGTCATCCTGCGTAGGCGAATCATCTAAGAGAAACTGTAGGACGGAACGTAAGCACGCAGATCACAAATCCTAAGTAAAAACAAGCAGTAACTTAACATTACGAAACTTATTCTACAAAACTTTTTTCTCTTCTAACAACAATAGAATTACAAAGAACTGTAATGCAGCAGCAAGGCTGTAATTATTATATAAAGCAAAACTAGAAACAAAAAAAGCAATGTATTGCAGGCCACCGAAGATTCTTCACACATAAAAGAAGCGAAACGCGTATGGCACAATAAAAACAGCCTTTCATTTACGCGGGCTGTTCGTAAAGTGAGGTCTGATTGGGCACGTAATGGAAACCATAGTGAAAATCTGATGAAGCTTTGCACAAATGTGTTGGGCAGTGTCTCTAGTATGCCCATAGATAGTATCACGTCGCTCTTTTCAGTTCTGAGCGCACACTGAACACTTGTTTCCATTTTGTGACTGACCAGACCTTACTTTTCTGAATAGCACTCGTAGTTGCGTTGGACGAGTCCCGATCCAAGATATGTTTGGAAAGTAAGTTCCGATCGGTCGCGAAATGGAAACCACTATGAAAATCGAAAATGTTTTATTGGCAATAATTAGACACATCTTACAGCTACTTCTCTGCATAGTCGTCGCAGCAATGTAGACATTTGTCGCTGCGTTGTATCAACATTCCGATAACCTCGTCATTGAAGGCAACCGCTCTGCTTTCATCCAATTGTGTACACTCGTCTACTGCTCGTTGTCTGTGTCAAAATGTTGTCTTCATAGTCAGCGGTGCATGTGAGCAGAGATGAAACTCAGGACGATCCAGTTACGAGCTGTGTTGAGGGTGATCAAACACTCCCCCTTGAAAACGCTGCAGGAGCATCTTCATCTCCCCGGCAGAATGTGGCCGAGAATTGTCATGAAGAATGAAACGCATGACAATTATGTCGTGTGGGCTGCTCGACATCAGGCGGAATGCCTCACCAGGCCCTCATGCTTGGCGGGAGACACTATTTTCTAGGCATCTTTACAGACTCACTGTGGACTCAGAATAGACAAGAGTAACGTGACGCGATGAACAGGCTTACTAGAGAAACTGCCCGACACATCTGTGCAAAGCTTCATCGGATTTTCGCAGAGGTTTCCATTTTTTCCATATAGCCCTCGTATACAAGCAAATAAGGAACGACGGAAAATATTAAAAAATGACGAGTTCTGTGATGAACAGAGAACCTGATGTCAGGCTCTATGAGGAGTCAAGTGCCTCCTTTTGCTCCCCTTGCGGACGCGTTTGGTCTTGATCTATTAGCAGTATGTGAGGTACGTACGTTAATGTGGCTCAACAGTGCATCAAGAAACACATAAATGTAGCGAAGACCCGAAAAGCTCTAAGCCTACATCTTCATCTTTTCATCAGAGCCCTTCATTACGAAGAAATGGATGCTATTTTAGAGTTAATTCAATTCTTCTGCAGCATCCGTTTCCAAAGGTACGTTGTTTGTTTTGAATAGTCACTGGCCATTTACCACTGTGATCTGTTGCTTCTTTCAATAGCACGCCTAACCAAGGACCGTCAAGGAGGTGCCTGCTGTATGATACGGAGCTCAGGGCTCTTGCCGTTTCCGTGGCAACGATTTACAACGAAGTCAGATAGTATTTACAGAGTCGCAAGCGCTTCAGAGCGCCGCGAACGCCTCCCTTGCTGACGCCGCCGCCGGTGAGCACAATGCGTGGAAATATATGGAGCGGTGGAGAGAAGCGGTTATTTGTGTGTGGGAGGCGCGCCAGACCGCCGCCCTAACCTACCTGCGGCAAAGTTAACTGAAAATTAGCGGCGCGGGCCGCCCGCCTCTCAAAGGGACCGGCGTGTTGAGTCTGAGTCTGCCCAGGTAGGGAGGTGGGGGGGGGGGGGGGGGGAGAGCGCCTTTCCTCGAAACCTGGGCCGTTGCATACCCTCCCACGTCAGAGCTGCTGGATGCCAGTACCAGGAACAGCCTACATCTCAGCAAGCAGCGTGACCACCACGAAGGAACCAGATATTTGGAAGATGATAATCCTTAAACCTTAGACAATAAGCAATTCAGCCTTCAGTTGCAAGGTAATTTTTTTTTTACTTTACCTAGGTTTCGATGCCAAAAATGGTATCTTCTTCAGAACCTGTAAATTAACCCATACCGACATAAATGAAACATAGAAAAACATCATCAATCTAATGATTTCATAATAAGGAAAATCGTTATACTTACGAAAATTAAATTATTTTGAGGGCCAAACGTTGGCCATGTCACACAATAAAACCAATACCGAATAAAGACGCATAATCATAAGAATATGTCTGTCAATACTAAAAACAATAAGAAAAACAGACGGAATACGCTGGGTCGGGAGTAAAGGGTCAGACCGATGACCTCGCTGTTTGGTCTCTTCCCCAAACAACCCAACCCAAAGTAAAGGGTCACATGTAAGCAACAAGGGAACCAGGCGTCTCGAGCAGTTCCGTGGGGAGGCTCGGCCAGCGGACAAGGGTACGCCCGAGCGCATGCGCAAGCGCTAGAGACAAGCTGCTTCAAAATTACTTAGCGCGACGTAAATTGTAAACAAAATGTGACAGGAAACAGTCCTGCAAATGGAGAACTGCCTACCTACGGTATAGTGCATTAAACAATTTTCCTAAGAACTAGCTACTAAGAGCAAGAAAATTTACATTCAGATATTATAATAAGAGGGCGAAACCCCACTACAGTAACTAATAAATTAGTATGGGAGACACAGGCGTACGAAGCATGAAATATCTTGAACATAAAACAGGCAAATTAAGAAACACCATTGCAACTGGTGTCATTACCAGTATAACACAAAATATACGGAGACACAATGTACAAACGCACTATAATAAATGGGCAAAGCAGATAGGAAACAGCATCGGCCATTCGAAGCGGACCGTAGGTCAACTACACTGGAGTAAAGGTTGAAATCCTTGGAAATTATTTCCTTTAATTTTTTTTTTTAGTTGCAGCTGATCATTAAGTAAATTTTTTCTGTCAACAGTAAGATGTTTAAAAATTTGCAATTCTTCAAGGGTGTCTAACTTACATCCCTTGATTTCATTATGCAAATGTTCTGTATCTATTAGGGGCTTCGGAGCATGGGCCATTTGGACAAGATGGTCAGCAAATGTAGATCCTCGTGTTCCATCACCGCTTTTAGTCGGCAGATGCGCTGCAAACCTAACAGACAGGGCCCTTCCTGTCTGGTCAATGTAATAACAGGGACATTCAGCACAAGTGATCTTATATACACCTGACAGGGATGATTTATGAGTACCTTTATCAAGAGAATGGACTAAATTCTTTTTAAGGTTGTTGGTGGTAGAGTACATTAGCCAGACAGGAAGGACCCTGAAGAAGATACCATTATTGCCATCAAAACCTAGGTAAACTAAAAAAAAATTACCTTGCACCTGAAGGCTGAATTTCTTATTGTCTGAACAATTCACGGTTGCTGAAGCGCTGCATTATGTTAAAGACCTTAAAACGTAGTCACGCGTGGATTCAAGGGGGGGGGGGGGAGGGGTGATGACGCCAATGTGTGGGGGTGGAGGGGGGGCCGCATATATGAAAAACTGCAGCAAGTGAAAATTGCACCCAACTACAAACCCGTAAAATCTGCTCCCACTTTACCTGGAAACTACCTGCTCACTACGTGGCAGACCAGCGCTGCCCGGAGTCCTCACTCGAACGCTCCCATCGACCGCAGTGGGAGAGTTTCTGACACTTTCACGGAGTGCCACTTGCACATAGACGGAATGTGTTGACATTCACTCAGAACCAAAACGCTTCAGGTAGCGTCTCGCAACAGGCTGTTCCGGAAGTAGGATACACCAAACTGTCAATCACTACTCGTTACATTCTACTGGCAAAGTCCACTTCTTCCTCTGAGTGCTCTGTCCGCAGATCAGTTTAATGACTGACTACAATGAAATTACCAAAGTAATGGGACACGTCCTAATATCGTGCGAGGCCTCTTTTTGCCGGCGTAGCGCACCAACTCGACTTACCATGGACACAACACAGCTTTGGAAGTCCCCTGCAGAAATACTGAGGCATGCCACTTCTATAGCCGTCCGTAACTGTGAAATTGTTGCCGACGCAGGAATTTATGGACTAAATGACTTCTCGATAACGTCCCACACACGTTTGATGTTTTCTTAGTCATCAGTCTTCTGACTGATTGGATGCGGCCTGTCACGAATTCCTCTCCTCTACCAACCTCTTCATCTTAGAGCAGCACTTGCAACCTACGTCCTGAATTATTAGCTGGATGTATTCCAATCTCTGTCTTCCTTTATAGTTTTTGCCCTCTACAGCTCCCTCTAGTACCATGTGAGCTATTCCCTGATGTCTTCACAGACGTCCTACCATCCTGTCCCTTCTCCTTGTCAGTGTTTTCCACATATTCCTTTCCTCTCCGATTCTGTGCAGAACCTCCTCATTCTTTATCTTACCAATCCATCTAATTTACAACATTCATCTGTAGTACTGCATCCTAAACGCTTCGATTCTCTTCTGTTACGGATTTCCTATAGCCCATGTTTCATACCACACAGTGCCGTGCTCCAAATGCACATACTTAATTTCTTTCTCTAGTTAAGGGTAGGCTTACTATCTTTGGCCCGAAAAAAGCATGCTCTTTGAAAAATGTTTCGTCGGTGTATGTTATAGATATCAATGTCAAATTTGGTCAAAATGTTTATTGATATTTTCTCTACAAACAGGAATTTTTTAGACCGGAAATGTCGAAGAGTAAAGGTAGAAGTGCCATCGGAACGAAACAAAATTTCGATGTAGACCTCCACGCTCGGTATTTCACACGTCAGCCGGCTCGACTTCTTGAACCACAAGATAGTAAACCTCCGCTTAAGGTCTATGTTTGACACTAGCGACTTCTCTTGGCCAGGAAAGCCCTTTTTGTCTGTGCTAATCTCCTTTATATGCCATCCTCCCTCCGTCTGTCATGGGTTGTTTTGCTGCCTAGTTAGCAAAATTGCTTCGTGATCACCAATTCTGACGTTAAGTTTCTCGCTGTTGTCATTTCTGCAACCTCTAGTTACTTTTGTCTTTCTTCGATATCCTCTCAGTCCGTATTCTGTACTCACTTGACAGTTCATTCCATCAACAGATCCGGTTATTCTTCTTGACTTTCACTGAGAATAACAATGCCGTCAGCGAATCTTAACATTGATCTCCTTTCACCTCCGTATCCTACTATTTTAATCCCACTCATGAACCTTTATTTTATTTCCGTCATTGCTTACTCGACGTATAAACAGAAGAGTAGGGGCGAAAGCCTACATCCTTACCTTGGACCCTTTTTAATTCGAGCACTTGGTCCTTGGTCTTCCACTCTCATTATTCCCTCTTGATTCTTGTTATTATTGCATGTTATCCGCATTTCCCTATAGCTTACCCCTATTTCCCTCCTAATTTCGAACGTCTTGTGCCATTTTGTATTGTAGGATGCCTTTTCCAGGTAGACAATTCCAATCAACGTGCCTTGATTTTTGTTAAGTCTTGCTTCCATTGCCAAAAGCAACATTTTAACTCCTACAGCCAAACTGATCATCATACAACACACCCTCAGTTTTCTTCTCAGTTCTTCTCTATATTATTCTTGTCATCAACTTGGATGCATGAGCTGTTAAGCTGGCTGTGCGATAATACTCGCACTTTTTGGCCGTTCCAACCTTGGGAATAGTGTAGATGATGTTTTTCCGAAAGTCAGATGGTATGTCGCTAGACTCATACATTTTATTTATTTTTATTTTTATTTACACGTTAAGTTCTGCAGGACTAAATTAGGGAGCAAATCTCCAAGGTAATGGAACGTGTCAGTACATGAAATTACAACTTAGAAGTAACAGATAAAAATAAATATTTATCAACCCGAAGATAGTCAGTCCATAAGTGTAAGTAAACGCAATCAACAATACAATAAGAATCAGCTTAATTTTTCAAGGAACTCCTCGACAGAATAGAAGGAGTGATCCATGAGGAAACTCTTCAGTTTCGATTTGAAAGCGGATGGATTACTGCTAAGATTTTTGAATTCGAGTGATAGCTTATTGAAAATGGATGCAGCAGTATAAGCAGTATTCTGTATATCTTTTTGCACAAGAGTTAAGGAAGTTCGATCCAAATGCAGGTTTGATTTCTGCCGAGTATTAATCGAGTGAGAGCTGCTTATTCTTGGGAATAAGCTAATATTTTTAACAAGAAATGACAATAAGGAATATATGTATTGAGAGGCCAATGTCAAAATACCCAGACTCGTGAACAGGGGTCGACAAGAGGTTCGTGAACTTACACCAGTTATTGCCCGAACCGCCCGTTTCTGGGCCAAAAATATCCTTTTAGAATGGGAAGAGTTACCCCACGATATAATATCATACGACATAAGCGAATGAAAATAAGCAAAGTGGACTAATTTTCGCGTCGAACGATCACTCACTTCTGATACCGTTTGAATAGTAAAAGTGGCAGTGTTTAGTCTTTGAACAAGATCCTGAACGTGGTCTTTCCACGACATCTTACTATCTATCTGTACACCTAGAAATTTGAACTGTTTAGTTTCACTAATTATATACCCGATCTGTGAAATTAAAACGTGAAGTTTTGTTGAATTGTGCGTTAGAAACTGTAAAAATTGAGTCTTACTGTGATTTACCGTTAGCTTATTTTCTACAAGCCATGAACTTAGGTCATGTACTGCGCTATTTGAAACCGAGCCAATGTTGCACACAACATCCTTTGCTACCAATAGTCTCATCAGCAAACAGTTCCCCGTAATACTAGAGGGCATATCATTTATATAAATAAGGAACAGGAGTGGCCCCAACACTGATCCCTGGGGCACCCCCCCCCCCTCCCCCCCCACTTGACACACCAACGTGAATAATCGTTTTGTTATTATATCTCCCTTCTGCCTTATTTGATTTTAAGTCTTCCAAAGCTCTTTTAAATTCTGATTCTAATACTGGCTCTCCCGTCTCTTTCCTATCGTCTCCAGTTTCTTCTTCTATCACATCACTAAATAAGTCGTCCCCCTCATAGAGGTCCTCAATGTACTGTTTCCACCTATCCGGTCACTCTACTGCATTTAACAGTGGAATTCCCATTGCACCCTTAATGCTACTGCCTTCGCTTTTAATATCACTGAAGGTGGTTTAGACTTTTCAGTACGCTACGTCAATTCTTCCGACTACTGGTAGTATATATTTCACTTGTCTACATTTCCAGCTCTCCATAGCTGAAAGAAAACTCTCCTTGATACTGAGAGGTAGAGGTAGACGGTAGCTACTGAAATCATATAACAAATGTTTCAAGAAAAAATCTATATATTCAGATATTCGTTTCTCTGTTGTTTCCCCTATAAACGTCACCACATAAACGAACTACAGAGAAGTAGAAAGGAAAGTTCATCCTTCTTTCGCAACAACAACGCGATTTGGAGCACCAGATCCTGAAAACGCGCCGTCATCAACATGACGGCCGAGATACACTGAGGTGACCAAAGCTATAAGACAGCGATATGCACATCTACAAGTAGCGGTAGTAGGCCGTCGACAGGGTGCAAAAGGACAGTGCATCGGCGGAGCTATCATTTGCTGTCAGGTGATTGACGTGAAAAAGTTTCCTACGTGATCATGGCCGCGTGACGGAAATTAACAGACTTTGAACGCGGAATAGTAATTGGAACCAAAGGCATGGTACACATTCTATTTCGGAAATCGTTAGGGAATTCACTATTCTGAGATACCAGTGTCAGGAGTGTGCCGGTAATACAAAATCTCAAACATTTTTCCTCACCGCGGACAACTCTGTATTAATTACACTAAAAGAGGACAGTTTAAAGCTTCACTCGCCAATCGGATTCGCTAGACTGAAACGGGCGAGGCAAGCAATTGTCTTGTGTTAACACGAAACTTAAATTTTACACAGTTGGAGCGAAATACAGCCATAGCCTCCCTAACGACATCTAAAAGCTCCTGCGCGTGTAGGTATTCAGGGCTAACATCAAGGTCACAGTTACCGTCGCTAACGAATACATCGCGATCCTCTCACGAATAAAACTCTCTTCTTGACAGACCACAACACAATGAGCATGAATGCTCTAATAGAACTGCTTATGCGCCCTACATTCGGACTGCAAACGAACCACTAGCTTCTCGCCCGCCAGCACACTAACTTGCACCCTTCCAGCTGCGTTAAACTTGTAATAACTGTCGCAACTGGAATTACGTCTACCTCCTCATTTTTACGACGACGGGCAAACTTTTAAAAACATACTGTTTAACTTATGTTTCTTTATTTTAATAAATACAGCTTGTACGATTTTTTAAATATAAGTTTGACTAGTCCTTGCCGTCCAAATTGCTTTTTTCGGTTAGCCGTACCGTTTAATAATACATTAATTTTCTTGAAATTAGGTAAAACTCTATAATTTTGTAGCCTGTAAACAGAGCTTTGCATAGCCCAAGTACCTAAATTATAAGTAACTGCAGGTAAAGAAATAGCTGGTTTGGTCGAATACTTTGCTGTTTGGAAGGGAAGTTACACTAGCAGTTACCGTTAGGTACCTTTGTAATGTAAACTCGACTTTTTATTTTGTTTTGGTCTATAATACACACTCCAAAAACTTGGTAGCGAAAGAGCTTACGGCAGAACAGATTCGTTTCACAGTGTCGATCATGAATAAGGGTTGATAGCTCTTAGGGCCCATATATAATAGACTTTCTGTTTCGAATGATCGTTCCTGTCATAGCCATGATTATTGACCTTCCCTTCTGGAACGTATCGTAGACACGTGAGAACTAAATGTAATTAGTAATCACAGTACACGAAATATTCACGAGATCAAAAGAGTTCAACGTTCAACCTGGTGATTTACAAATTATAACATGCGATACAAAGTATAGTAAATCATACTCTGTCTGTTCTCAGTTCCGTAATACAAGCCGAAATAGTTACGATTATTACTCCGAAGAACATTCAAGCTTCTCGAAATATGAAGTCCCTCTGTTCACTGCCCAGAATCAAACACCTTCACGATCGAATACCACTCGTTACCACAACCAAGTCTGCCTGCATCCAGGATTCATGTACAAGTGTCCAGATTTGCTCGGTTGATTTCTTCTGTCGCAAAGTCGCTGTCTCTATTTGACTCTCGTAGTGTTCCGCTACTGTCTGCTATTCCATTGACTGAAGGCCGTCCCCATAATGAAATACATCGTTCTCAAGTTCTACAGACAGAATTTGATTCAACCTGATCACTTCACGGTCTAAACTAATATATTAGTACAATATTTCAAAAAAACAAATGTTATTAATATTCTGTCACACTCAGATCATTCAGAATAATTAAAAATAAAGCTATGTTCATAAATAAGGAAGCTAGTGTCGTTGCGCAAGTGCGCTCACGATACATGACAACAGATTGTCGTTAATACTATTTAAAAAATTATTTATGCCTTCTCGACAGAAGTGTTTTTCGGTTCTCTTTTGAATTGTGGTGCCCGCTAACACAAATTAGCCCTTTTTAATAGCACTTGCAAACAACCTTTAAAACAAGTTACTGGAAAATAATGAACTATTCATTAAATGACAAAATATGAGATACTCATGCTGTACTCATTTGCTGTGTAACTGTGGACAATACGATATTCTGACAAACATTTTCGTATTAAAAAGTTATAAAAGAGCTCATAAGTCAATGTATGAAATAGAGACATATGAGTAGCTATCAAGGATGATAGATAGCGTGCAATACTATCATCTGAGATACCGTTTGTTGAAATAACATGAAGCGTTTAAAAATTGTTAATTCAGAGGTTCACAGGGAAAATGTTTAGTCACTACAGGTAACTAACATTTGTTGTTTTCAAGATACTGAAATTATTGTTGTGTCATTGGATGCTCCTAATTTTTCTTGGATTGCCGATGTATTCAGATTTGCATTAATATTTGATTGTAAACTATTTTAGGATCTCAAAGAGATGTAAGAAGCCATCTTTCAGCTTGCCTGACACTCCGCCATTTTTTATGTATCTCCTGCACAAACGTCACGCGGGCATCAGCCGTTCAAGTTCTCAGGTTTGGTACCTATCCATTTCCGGTGACGCGTCACTTGTCCCTGCACTTGAGCTAGCCTGGCGCGGCCACGTGACGTCGCCGTCCTGCCGACTCTCACTTGAGCCCAGCAAGCAAATTCAGCTCTCCTGAATACGAGCCCTACGTGGGCCAATAACTCGCTCACAGACTCATAACATTAAAACATGGGCTCTAAAATGCATACTTGTTCAGTATTAGAGATGTGTTTCACAATAGCAAAGGTGAACAAGTGCTCATAGCTGTTAAGGTAGCTACAGTCTGGAACCGCACGACCGCTACGGTCGCAGGTTCGAATCCTGCCTCGGGCATGGATGTGTGTGATGTCCTTAGGTTAGTTAGGTTTAAGTAGTTCTAAGTTCTAGGGGACTTATGACCACAGCAGTTGAGTCCCATAGTGCTCAGAGCCATTTGAACCATTTGTTAAGGTATGCGTTTTAGAGCTCTTTACCACGAGTCTCATTTGCTTCGAATGATCCTTCCTATCATTCCCTGAATATTGACCATTCCTTCTCGGACAGCCTGTACACACTTATGTGTAATGAGTTACACTTCACTATATTTTAGGCCAAAATTTACCATTCTTTAAAAACACTTGTAAAATATTCAACATGTCTCTACAGAATCTTCAACACAGCATTTTTATACCAACGTGCATACAGTATGAAAGTTTTAAATTCGTTTTTACAAATTTCAGCGGATGTACACTGAAGCGCCAAAGTAAGTGATGCAGGCACACATATTCAAATACAGAGATATGTAAACAGGCAGAATACAGCACTGCGCTTGGAAACGTCTATGCAAGACAACAAGTGTCCAGTGCAGTTGTTAGATCGGTTACTGCTGCTAAAATGGCAGGTTATCAAGATTTAAGTGAGTTTGAAAGTGGTGCTATAGTCGGCGCATGAGTGATGGGACACAGCGTCCCCGAGGTAGCGATGACGTTGGGATTTTCCCGTACGACCATTTCACGAGTGTACCGTGAGTATCAGGAATCCGGTAAAACATCAAATCTCCGATATCGCTGCAGCCGCAAAAAGATCGTGCAGGACCGGGACCAACGACGACTAAAGAGAATCGTTCAACGCGACAGAAGTGCAAGCCTTGTACAAATTACTGCAGATTTCAGCTCCTGGCCATCAACAAATGGCAGCGTGCGAAGCATTCAATGAAACATCATCGATATTGGCTTTCGGAGCCGAAGGACCACCCGTGTGCCCTTGATGACTGCGCGACACAAAGTTTTACGCTTCGCCCGGGCCCGTCAACACCGACACTGGACTGCTGATGACTTGAAACATGTTTTCTCGTCGGGCGAGTCTCGTTTCAAATAGTATCGAGCGGATGGTCGAGCACGGGTTTCTTGACGGCCTCATGAACTCATGGACTCTGCATGTCAGCAGGGGACTGTTCAAGAAGGTGGAGGCTCTGTAATGGTGTACGGCCTGTGCATCTGGAGTGATATGGGGCCTCTGATACGACTCTGACAGGTGACACGTGCGTAAGCATCCTGTCTGATCACCTGCATCCACTGATGTCCATTGTGCATTCCGACGGATTTGGGAAATTCCAGCAGAACAATGCGACACCCACACGTCCAGAATTGCCACAGAGTGGCTCCAGAAACATTCTTCTTAAACACATCTGCTGGCCACCAAGCTCCCTAGTCATGAACATTATTGAGCATATCTGGGATGCCTTGAACGTGCTGTTCAGAAGAGATCTCCATCCCCTCGTATTCTTACAGATTTATGGACAGCTCTGTAAGGTTCACGGTGTCAGTTCCCTCCAGCGCTACTTGAGATAGTAGGCAAGTCCATGCCACGTCATGTTGCTGCACTTCTGCGTGCTCGCGGGGGCCATACGTGATATCAAGCAGAAGTACCAGTTTCTCTGGCTCTCCACTGTAAGGTCCACCCCATTAGCTGTACGGTCAGCGCGTTGGAATGCCACACATGGGGGCCCGGGTTCGATTCCCTGCTGGGGTGGGAGATTTTCTCCATTCAGGGACTGGATGTTGTGTTGTCTTCATCATCGTTTCATCCCCACTGTTGACACCGAAGTCGCCCACTGTGGCGTCGCACTCACTAAGACTTGCACTTGGCGGCCGAACTTCCCGCCTGGGAACTCCCGGCCACTGACGCCATACCATCATTTCCACATCCATTGTAAAACTGTTATGAAATATAGGTTTCTGTGGAAACTATTGAGCTTATAAGTTTCAGATTCATGATTAATGCGTTTGCATGTTTCCGAACCGTTTTGGTAACAAATTACTTGATTTTAAAGCATCAGAGTTTTTAATATGATGTTGCGCAGTAGTATGGAGGCACAGCGAGTACAGTGGTTCGCGCTACGGAGAAGGAGAGGACAGTAGGGGATGCACTGCTCTCTCTGTCTTCCTCTGCTAACTCACGCCTCGTCGCTAGCTATTCATCGCACTTGCTTCCCCACATCCGCAAAAGTTTAACGAAAAACATTTATATTTGTACGTAAATTTATTTCCAAATTTTCTGCTTTGTATCGCAGATTACCGTATCTTGAGAAAATCAAACGTTTTTTCGGGCCGTGCTTCAGAGCTGCCGTGGCGTAAAATGAAATACAACTTCAGGCCGCCGTCAGAATCTACGCCCTCGGTGAGATGCACGTTGTGCGAGATGAATTACGCGACGTACCCTGAAACGTTTATTGGCAGCCGCTTGTTATGTTTCTGCTCTGCCTGACTATCAATCGCCCCAATTTAGTGTCGCCAGTCTCGCTTCGTAACGAGAGACTGGGGCATTCAGTGCGACGCGAAGAGTAGTATTCCGCAAACGCGATCGATGGCACGTCCAGCGGAAGCATGGTGCGCATTCATGGCCTGAAAGGACAGAGCAATCGCCGGCCGGGGTGGCCGAGCGGTTCTAGGTGCTACAGTCTGGAACCGCGCGACCGCTACGGTCGCAGTTTCGAATCCTGCCTGGGGCATGGGTGTGTGTGATGTCCTTAGGTTAGTTAGGTTTAAGCAGTTCTAAGTTCTAGGGGACTGATGCCCTCAGAAGTTAAGTCCCATAGTGCTCAGAGCCATTTGAACAGGGCAATCGCATATGGACACAAACAAATGTGCTAGTACTGAAAACCCGTGTTTTGACTGAAAAATCAAAGACGAAAATTTCTACGAGTGTTGATGAAGATGGGCAAAACGGTATAAACAAAGAGCCCTCATCTACTTGCAGCAGTGATAAAAGGGGAAGCAAGACTGAAGGTATAGCAGTGTCTGAAGTGTTTCTGTGTTTCTGAATACCAAATGTCCGTCGACAATCGTAAAGGAGGAAGAGCCTAGAAGAATCAAGGGCAAAAGTAGGAAATGCGACGCGAAGTTTAATCTCAAAGCAAAATCCAGACCTACTACAAGATCAAGATGACAAGATAACGGAACTGGAAAGAAGTGATCTACCATCAGGAGAGACAATAGCGAATAATCAAAAATATAGAACTTCTGCTTTAATAATACAACTTACACAGTATAATCAAAAAGATTTGCTGCAACTAATGAGAAGGAATTCTTTTGACACAAGAGGCTAAGAATTTCAATATTTGTAGGTGACCGAATCATTGGATGCAGATACAATATGAGAATTATTTGTATTTATAAAGATGCATAGATTTCATTTCTAGGACAAGGAGAGACAGAGACAAAGGATATCAGGAATGGGAGAAACTGATTTAAATTTTATGAGTGGAGTAAGATGCTTTATTACTTTCTGAGTGCTTTTTCGGTTACGAAATATAACATTTTACTTAACCTACAAATTTCAGTTACGAAGAATTTTAATTAAAATAAACAATGGAAAACAGAAGAAAAAAGAAATAGAAGTTGCTGTAGCAAAAGAAAATATGTCATTAACTGTTTCCAACTATCAGGAGAACTACTAGGTTTTAACACCTAAGACAAAAGAAATAAATTTATCACTTACCAAGCACTACACATAACAAAAGGGCAAAGAGCCAGGCAGAGAAGGCACGTAAAGGTTACCAAATGCAAGGGGCAAGAAAAAAAAATAGAAGGGCAGCGAGCTTGTTTGTCAGGCACGGAACTGAGCCACGCCTGAATCGAAACCATGCTGCGTGTCAACGACAGTGACTCCGGTACGTGAACTGTTCGAGTTTGCATCAAGACGGTTTCACACGTTATTCTAGAAAAATGCTGGACTGGTCTCAATTTTTCGCCGTCGTCAAAATACGATATCACACAGATAAACTTTTCACGATTCACATCCACATCAGTGAGGGATTCGAATATAACAGTGGTCCGTTATTGGACGGAGTGGGAAGGCGAGGGCAGAGATATTCGTCATAATGTTGTGCTCTACCACCCCCCCCCCCCCCTCCTCCGCACCCTAGGCTACTTGATGACTGTGGCAACAGCAGTGGCATCCGTCTACAGAGTTAAGTAAAAGCAAATCTGCCCAATAATGAAACACAACGGATCATCTAGGGATGTACGTTTGCAATGATAATGAAAAAAAGCTGATTGAATAGACTTGTCTGTCTGACGAAAAAGAATGATGCACACAGAAGGAGACGAGGAAACGAAAAGGCGTGTGCTTTTATTTCAGTTATTATACAAAAAAAAGCTTAGCACTATGAGCCCACTTGTCAGTTTAAATTCACTCCCTGTCCAAAATACAAGCAGTGGTTCAGATGGGAAGGGTCTCACAAAGCCCTTGTGACGGAGTTGTCGTCCATGCTGGTCCTGTACATGGTGTATTGGTGGCAAATCTATGAATCTTTCTGGCCACGGCAGTACCTCAATATCGCATATACAGTTCATAGGGACACGTGTCACGATTGGGCGGAAAGTACGGCGTCGCATTAGACATAACATACAATGATTCAGAATGTCGGTGACGTACCGTTGAGCTATCAGAGTTTTCTCAATCACTACCAGGCGTGACCTGAAGTCATATCTCATGATTCGCCGCACCATGAGTCCAGGAATAACACCGCTGTGCCTCTCGTAAATACTCGAGGTAGAAGACTTCTCCCCAGGTCTCCATCATTCTCGTCGACGTTGGTAGTACAGAACCGTGAGTCATCACTGAACAAAATATGACATCATTGAACAGTAGGTCATGCTTCCCGGTCTCAGCACCACTCCAGACGCAGCCTGCGAGTTCAGGAGTAACACCGCCCCGCCTCTCGAAAATACTGCAAGTATAGGACTTCTCCACAGGTCTCCATCATTCTCGTCGACGTTGGTAGTACAGAGCTGTGAGTCATCGCTGATCAAAATATGGCACCATTCATCAGTAGTCCCTGCTTCCAGGCAAGGCACCACTCCAGACGGAGTGGAAATGTAATTCCCTAGCCCGGTTGCTGTTGGTCCCCGACCCAAGGTGCCATGTGACACAGAATGTTGCAGGAAGTCCATCACCTGTTCTCGGGTGGCTGGCGCACATGTGACGGGGTTACGATGTGCTTGGCGCACATTAAGGTGATCCTCCCTTGTGGTGACCAGACCTGGTAAACTGGAACCTTGGCAACGAGTGTGCTCAGCCTCACATTCCGTGCAGTCCAACACCGGGCCACTGTCACATCCAGATGATCCATGAACCTGGGCACTGCACAACTCGACCAGCCAGCCTAATAGAGACCCACAATGAGGGCCCATTTCAGCTTTGGTGTTGCTAAGGCAATCTCACAGAAATGAGTGGCATCTTCATTCATGTCCTCTACAGTGATCACTCAACACCTCACGCTATTCAAGTTCCTTATACTGATCAGCCAGAAGACCACCTATCTAGTAGTCAGTATGTTCACCTTTAGCACGGCTAACAACGGCGACGCGTTGTGGCGTGGAATCCTCAGGCCTTGGTAGGTCGCTCCAGGAAGTTGACACCACATCTGCACATACAAGTAACCTAACTCCTGTAAATTCTGGGGAGGGGGGCGGTGAGCTCTGACTTCAGTTTCAGCCACATCTTAGCTGCGTTCGATTGTGTTCAGATTTGCCGAGTTGGGGGGCCAACACGTCGATTGGAACTCGCCACTGTGTTCCTGGAACCACTCCATTACTCTCCTGGGCTTGTGGAATGGCGCATATCTTGTTGAAAAATGACACTGCCGTCGTGAAACATGGTCGTTATGAATGGGTGTACGCGGCCTGCAACCAGTGTATGATACTCCTTGACCATCATAATGCCTTGCACGAGCTCCATTGGACACATGGACGTCCAAGTAAATGTTCCCCAGAGCATAACGAAGCCATTGCAAGGTTGTCTCCTTCCCGCAGTACAGGTGTCAGGCAGCTGTTTCCCTGGAAGACGACGGATTCGCGCCCTCCCATCGACATGATGAAGAGGATGTCGGGATTTATCAGACCATGCTGGCCACATGCCCATTTCAGTGGTAGTTGGTGATTTCGTGTTGTTAACATTGGAACATGCATGGGTCGTCGCCTGTGGAGGCCCATCGTTAGGAGCGTTCGGTGCACAGTGTGTTCAGACTCGCTTGTACTATGCCCAGCATTGATGTCTGATGTTAGTCCACAACACTTCTCCACTGGCCCTATTTTACCCAGCCTACGACGTCTGACATCTGTAATGAGGGGTGACTCCCCAGCTGCACGACGTCTGGACATGGTTACATCTTGGTTTCACCCGTGTTGAAGACACTCGTCATAACACTCCTCGAGCACTCGACAAGTCGTGCAGTTTTCGAAATGCTCGTGCTGAGCCTCCAGGCTTCACAATCTGCCCGGGTTCGTATCGACAGTAGGTTAGTGGTCATAATGTTCCGGCTGAACCTTGGACTGTTCAAGGGTAATGACATTAAACATGAACAACACTAATGCTCTACCTGTCATATAGAAAGTGACATTGGATTATTTACGTACCCGCCGATGGTGCGTATTACGTACAATCCGACAAGATACGAGGGCTATTCGGAACGTGAGGAACGATCAGTCGCGAAATGGAGCCATTGTGAAAATCCGACGAGGCTCTTCACAGACGTTTTGGGCAGTGTCCCTACTATGCCTATCGATCGCGTCAAGACGCTCTTTTCAGTTGTGAGCGCAATGTGAGCGAGTAAAAGTGCCTAGAACAACAATGTCTTCCGCTGAGTGGGAGGGCCCATTGAGAGGCTTCGCCTTACTGAGTGCAGCCCACCTAACACAACTGCCACGCACTTCCTTCTCCATGGAAATTCTCAGCCGCACTCTGCAGGGCCAGTGAAGACGCTCCTGCAGCCTTTTCGATGGGAAGTGTTCGACCATCCACAACACAGCCCTAATTGGCTCATCCAAAGTATCACCTCTGTTCACATGAAACGCTGGATATGAAGACAGCACTTGGGCGCTGGCTACGCGCTTTAGACCAGTGTAGAGAATTACCGGAAAGCACAGGCGGCTGCCTTCTATGACGATGGTTTTTGAAATTTGATATAACGCTCCGACAAATGTCTAAATCGGAGCGGCGACTATGTAGAGTAGTACCTCCAAGGTGTAGCTAAATGTGCAAAGAAAACAGTTTTGATTTTCAATGTGGTTTCCATTTCGCGACCGATCGTTCCTTACTTTACGAACAACCCTCGTATTAAGGATGCTTCATTTCTTTTGTCAGTCAGTGTAAACGGTTGCTTGATTTAGTGTAACAAATCCATGTTTCCAGTAGATGATTTTCATCACAATGTCCCAGAAGGTAAATGTGAGAACTAATGAACGACGAATCTAATGTCTGAAGGTGCTAAAAGAAGTCCGACTTCGAAGAAAGCTGAGTTCCCAAACAAGCAACTATCACAAAGATTTGGAGGGACAAAGAAAACACCTTCGCTACAAGTTCATTTATAGGACTAGAGAAAGGCTTCAACAGTTTGAGGTGGAATGGAATTCTCGAAATTGCGCACAGAACTATGATAAAGTTCAGAGAATATCTCAAAAAGTCAAGCGGGAGCACTAAGAGCAGAAAATCAAGAAAGACGTACTAATATTAAGAAGGGTGCAAGGAGGAGACGCAAATTTTCGCCACTGTGGAGAGACAAACATTTGACAATCTAATAAACAAATTGCTGCTTACCTGAAATGCGATCTTGTGGATACTGAAAGCTTGAATAATTTGAAGACGATAGGTAGTCTAACAGTTTATTTAAGCAGTTTTAGTTATATTTGTTAGTAAATTTACTTCGTTGTTGTTCTGCATGAACCTACACAAACTGGATTAAGTTGGGAAACCGAATCCGAGATACTCTGACAGACACAGTCATAAAAAATTTAAAGGTCACTGAAAAAATTGTAGAAATTTGGAATCAAAAATTGAAGAATCCAAAATATCGCCACTCGTGTTAGGGAGAAAGTACCAAAGTGTTGCCATAAATTACCTGGCATTTGCGGATGATTTGGCATACTTTCCGAAAACCTGACAGATGCATCAGTGCATGAAAGACTTCTGGTAGAGATGAGAAACATAACAGGCTTAAGAATCTCCGCAGGAAACACGAAGTGTACGACAAATAAGAAAAATGTTGAAAAATATTTGATGACAGATATTGGGCAAATAGCAAAATTAAAAATAATCAAATATTTGAGGGAGACTATTAAAGAAGAAGGCTTGGGAACACCTGCTTTAGAGGAAAGGACACATAGGATGAGAAACGCCTATGGTGTAACTAAAAATACATACAACTGAATGCGCATATCTGAAAAACGTAAAACAATGCACTTCAGCACAGTAATGAAGCCAGAGTGCCTATATGCAAGCAGATGTATACTACTGAATTAAAAGCTTGTTAAATTCGATTTATTAGAACATTATTATGAAAGAACAACATTATTAGAACATTTTTATGAAAGAACAAGAAAGGATTAAAAACTGAAGTTAGAACGTGGTTCCTAGAAGGCCTTGTTGCAAGACGAAGAAGTAAAAGAAGAAGACGAAGAAAATATTAGACCCTCAGAAAAATGCAGCATTTAAAAAAATTAAGAAATAACGATGCAATTTATCGGAAAATGGAAAACACATCAGAAATAGTAAGGATGAAGAGGTTTCTATTTTTGGGACATGTTCACAGAATGAATAACAGTAAAATTTATCGAGCAGATCTTCAAAAATTTTATGAAAAAGAAATTAACAATCACTTAGACTGAAAAGGTAAAAAAGAGTCGGAAAGGAATAACATAAGAGAAAAAGAAATATTGGATAGAAAGATTTTCAGAGAAATCATTTCAGAACTGGAAAGATTCCAAGGCAAGAGGGAAAAGAAAACTGACACAAAGTGGTGTGAACACACGAAAAAGAAACGTAGTGAAACAATGAAAGAATGCTGGAAGAAAATGAAAGAATAACAAAGGATTAAAAACTGAAGTTAGAACGTGGTTCCTAGAAGGCCTTATTTCAAAACGAAGAAGTAGAAGAAGAAGAGGAAGAAGAATTATTTCCAGCAAAACTATCGTTTCCATGCTTTTTTTTTAAAAAAAAAACTGCCAGTCGTCTATTCCGACTTAATGTACTGTCGACACATAACGTGCGTTATGGTATTACGGCAAACTTCGAGAAGAAACGTTCTCAAAAGCAAGAGAATCTCTGCAGTATGGTCGCAACAAACGGTGACTTTGCAAACGTGCGCACTCGTTTTTCTTTGCACACTATTTCTTGTGTCATTTCAGGAACGCTATCAGTAAACGGAGTTCTACAAGAGGAAGCAAACGAGAGGGAATGAGTTGGGAGAACTTACACAAAAGCTAGCTCCCAGTGGGTGGCCAGGATATTTATTGAACAGGAATTGGACGCGTGATTTAGGGAGTGGCAGTATGCAACCTTAAGTGGCTTTACCGGGCGAGAGCATTCTAATGTATATAACAGTTCATGTCCTCGGATAAATAATGCGTGCTAAGGCACGAAGAAGAACGAGGGATGCCACAAATTTTATTGTTGTCCCGCTGTATGCTGGGGCGAGATTGATGAAGAGACATGGTGGCGCGTTGACCTTTCAAAACTAAAATGAATAAAAATAAGCGAAGTCGGGCTGGGGTAATTCAATTCGCTCGGCTTTTGCTGCTGATTGCTAACTACGTCACGACATGGCTGTGCGAACAGTACAGCGCGGCGGTCCCTTTGATCTGAGAGCTCAGCTGCCGAGGAACGATGCCTGTCTTGGTATTGAACCAATAATCTTTTCTAAACTACTCGTATTCGCAGTTCTTACAAAGATTCTCGGTTAAGGCAGTTGCTTCAAAGCGTTACCGATTGTTAATAAAGACGAACTGTAGAGATATCAGGCGGAGAATGGAAAAATCAGAGAGCGTGGCGGTGTAGCCTATTGGAGACCGTATTTCAGAGTAGCCGCTTTGAAAACACGGCTACCCTGCGGTACAAAGTCCCGATGATCACTCAAATTGAGTTACACTCAGCAAATGAAGGTTTCTACAAGATCTACATAATTACTTTGCAATTCACACTAACAGCTTTCAGAATATTTCTCGATCGCTTCACTTGTGTAAAACGAAGATACAAATCTTTCGGCGCGAGTTCTGATTTTTCTTATATTATTACGATGGACGTTTCTATTTGTGTAGGTGGGAGTTAAAAAGATATGGCATTCGGCGGAGAAAGTATTGTCTTTTGTGAAGAGTGTAACACGCCACTAACTAAGGACATTTTTCCAGAGAGATTGAAATACGCTATTGTTAAATGCTTCTTTAAGAAAGGTGATAGCAAAGATGTCAATAACTACTGATTGAAGCCATTTTATAAAATTTTTGAGAAGATGATGTATTCCAGAACAGAATCCTATCTGAGCAACAATAATATCCCTAGAAAATCAAAGTTTGTATTTCAGAAGAATGCCAGTTACAATTTCACTCCGCCGTTTTCTTACGGAATTCCACAAGGTTCAGACTTAGATTCACCACCTTTTCCCATATGTTTAGATGACTATGTATTTATTAGTTTATTCATGTTGAATTCGTAGGGGTGGTCTATAGTGATTACTTAGGAGAAGAAGGAATCGTTCTAAAAACATTTTGTAGATAAATGGTTTCGGTAAAACTAAGTTACCGTCTTCAGAGCTTCATAAAGGTTATTACAAGCATGGTGTGCCATCTATACATTCCACGGAAAGATTTCGTGTGTAGATGGCACAAGGTGTTTGTAATAACCTTTATGAAGATCTGAAGAAGCTAACTTAGTTTTACCGAAACCGGTTATCTACAATAAAGTTTTTATAGCCATCTCGGTTAACAAGCTCTTGTATTCTTAAGCGATCTCATAATCTTGCATTTGTCGTACAACGGGCAGTATTACTTATTTTTCAGGTGACACTAGTATTGAGTCAGTCCAAACGTACATACAATTAAGGAGAAAATGTTTTAAATATTAGTGAGTTTTTTCTGCAAATTACCTCACTCTAATTTAAAATAGACACATTTTCAGCTCCGCACATCTAGAGATGTTACACAAATGATCAATGTAAATCACAGTGAGGGAGTAACAACTAGTGCGCAATACCAAAATGTTTAGGTGTTCATATTGATGTGAGGGAGCATTAGCCAACGGTCGACTATAACAGGGAAAGGAATACAGCAGAAGACAAATGGATACGTTAAGAGCTGAAAAAGTGAAGGCAGCAGAGGATCAAATATGTAAAAAGACAAGACATGGCCTAGTAGAAATCCTTGGATAACACAAGAGATATTGAAACTGATTGATGAAAAAATTTAAAGATGCAGCAAATGAGGCAGGCGAGAGGGAATACAAACATTTAAAAAGTGAGGTTGGTAGGAAGTGCAAAATGCCTAAGTAGGAATATATAGAGAAAAAATGTAACTACTTGATGAATTTTTCACTAGGGGAAAGATAGATACCGTCTACAGAAAAATTAAGGAGGGCTTTGGGGAAAACAGAAGCCGCAAAATAACTTATGATGAGCGAAGAAAAGCGGATATAAAATGTAGACTGGCAATAGCAAGAAAAGCATTTATGAAGAAGAGAGACTTGTTAACATCGAATATAGATGTAAATATTAGGAAGTTTTTTCCTCACGTATTTTTTTGGAGTGTAGCCATGTGTGGAGGTGAAATACGGACGCTAAAGTTTAGACAAAAAGGGAATAGAAGCTCTCGTAATGTGCTACAGAAGAATGTTGCAGATTGAATGCGTTGATCACGTAACTAATGTGGAGATACTGAATAGAACTGGGGATACAAGATATTTGTGGCACAACTTGACCAAATGAAGGGATTGGTTGAAAGGACACAATCTGCGATATCAACAGATCACGAGCTTAGTACTGGAGGGAAGTGTAGGGGATAAAAGTCGTAGAGGGAGAACAAAATATGAATACAGTAAGCAATAGAGTAGCATGCAGATTTGCAGCAAACCAATTTTCGGACTGAAGACCACAACAATAACATTGATGAAAATTTAAAATGGAAAAAACACATTCTTTTAACTCCTAAAACATTTCGATTCGGACACATTTTCAGTTCGAATCATTGCAAATTACAAATAAGTAATTTAACTTATTCTATGTATTTTCATTCAGTAATCTCAAATAAGTAATGATTTGGAGTAACTGAACTTTAAGAAGAAATTTTAGTTGCACAGAAACCGGCTGCAAGAGTAATATGTCGTGTTCATTCATAGCCATACTGTGAGCATCTATTAAAAGGAGTTAGGCAATTTGACTACTGTTGACTACTGTTATGCTTTATTGTTCATTTGCTAGATTGAGTCTTCTTTCTTTTTATATTTTTTTTTGAGGCTATATTAGTTCCTACTTTACTTTTGATTTTGGCATTTTCAACTTCTCGCGGCGCAATGAATAATCCGTTAAATTTCGGGCATGCAGCCCCGTAAATAAAATTTCTTGCACTGATATTTCGGCCGCGTATCGTCCGGCCATCCTCAGAGTGAGTCACAAGTATTGTGACTCACTCTGAGAATGGCCGGACGATACGCGGCCGAAACATCAGTGCAAGATGTGCGGTTCTGGCGCTGCAGTCCGGAAGCGCGGGACTGCTACGGTCGCGGGTTCGAATCCTGCCTCGGGTATGGGTGTGTATGATGTCCTTAGGTTAGTTAGGTTTACGTAGTTCTAAGTTCTAGGGGACTTATGACCTAAGATGTTGAGTCCCATAGTGCTCAGAGCCAGTTTTTTATCAGTGCAAGAAATTTTATTTGCGCGGCTGCATGCCCGAAATTTAGAAGACTAATTTGATTACTGCTTCACAGTGCAGATATAGTCTCATTTAGTTTGTTGTAAATAATCTACTGCATTTCGAAAGGAACTATGATGCACATAATTACGGTACCAGAAGAATAAATGACATAAGGCTGACTTTAGACCAAAACGGCGTGTACGACGCTGTCACCAAAATTTTTTGATTACCTAGACAATGATAAAAAATGTCAGAGAGCAAAGTAGAATTTAAAAACTAACTGAAAAATTTCCCCCGAACATCTTCTCCTGTTGCGTGGAAGAATTCCTAATTATGTAATGTGTAAGAGGTAGTGATAAGGGATTACCACATTACTTCTTAAAATGTGAATATATAATATGAATAAACAATATTCCATGTTTTAAGACAGCGCTGGCGACGGCACGCCAAACTTCACACGTGTAGTGTGTGTTTGCTGGTGTGAAGGGGGGGAGGGGGGAGGGAAGGTGGCAAGCCCGTCTGTCGCTTGGCTTTGTTCGGAACAGCGCCACATTTTCATTTAACATAGCGTTCTGCACAACTTTCTCAGTCCGGCAGGACCATGATATCAGCGCTGTTTACGCCTCGCTATTTGTTCGTGATGCGAAGGACGTTCACAAGTCCAGTGGCTGTTTCCACAAAAAGAGGCAGTCTAGCGATCTATCGTCACAAACTTTTAAAACGATTGGGAAAGAGATAGAGGAGAGCGATGAGAATTCTTAATTCGTTAAGCGACGAGTACAGCTTATTTGCTACGAAACGACGCTGTAGTACCATGCAGAAAGAACTTGAACTTTTAGATACAATGTAAGACGAAAAGGTACAACCATAGGCAGACTGGATTCATTGTTCTGTACAACAGGAAGTACTTTGCGCTAAATTTATAGGCATGGAGCACTTCAAGAAACTATGTTACGAACCGTAAAATTTCTTAAGTTGCGCACATTATTCCGTTTTCAGTTGCAACGGTTTACAATGCAAATGAACGAAGATATGGAGGCTTCATATATCACTGCAAAGTGTGTTGGTTAAAAACTTCCTGGCACATTAAAACTGTGTGCCGCACTGAGACTCGAACTCGGGACCTTTGTCTTTCGCAGGCAAACGCTCTACCAACTGAGCTAACCAAGCACGACTCACGCGCCGTCCTCACAGCTTTACTTCTCCCAGTACCTCGTCTCCTACCTTCCAAACTTTACAGAAGCTCTCCTAGAGCGCTTGCCCGCAAAAGGCAAAGGTCCCGAGTTCGAGTCTCGGTCCGGCACACAGTTTTAATCTGCCAGGAAGTTTCATATCAGCGCACACTCCGCTGCAGAGTGAAAATCTCATTGTGTTGGTTAAGTCCAAGAGCATGCGTGGACCGATTTTTCGATTTAAATCTCGCTGTTGTTGAATTTATGATGGAAAAACGAGTGCAGGAACGAAATTTAGATCCGGAATGGATTGCAATCTTTACATTTAAAGTGGATTTGACTGCACACTGGTCACAGTAAAACATTGCTAGAAAACTTTTCCTGATTCGCTGGGGATGCATTTAACAAGAGAATCGCATTGTAGGAGGGACACATTTTGAAAAATAAAATTCAGTTCCCTACGCTCACTTACATTCCAGAAAGTGCGAGGTTTGAAGAATTCATTTGGGTCTTGTAAGAATTACAACGATAGTTTTATAATGATTTTGATGACAGTGTCAGTCTTACATCTGTTTTCGAGCTGCTTTCGAGACCGTTTGCCATTACAGTTGAGAGAACCCTTGTGCCTGTGCGGATGCAACTGATTAACCTGCAGCGTAATTACCATTTTAATTACAATTTTTTTTTACTTTAAAACTGACCATGACGTCTACATTGCTTTCTCAGGTAGATTTTTCCAAGACTCCATAATGAAGTTCCAAATTGTTGCACAAATTTCGATCGACATACTTACATGAAACACCTTTTTTCGAGCATGAAATTAAATAAGTCAGGATTACGTGGAAACTTCAGTGCGAACCTCTGAAACTATTCGCGTCTGTCCAACAGTCTATGCCAGATAAAAATTATATTATATCTTCAATGTATCAAAAACAATTAACCAATCCTGAAAACTTGTTCTGTTTATGATCTACGCTACTGGCTATTAAAACTGCTACAACACGAAGATGACGTGCTACAGACGCGAAATTTAACGGACAGGAAGAAGATGCTGTGATATGCAAATAATTAGCTTTTCAGAGCATTCACACAAGGTTGCCGCCGGTGGCGACACCTACAACGTGCTGACATGAGGAAAGTTTCCAACCGATTTCTCATACACAAACAGCAGTTGACCGGCGTTGCCTGGTGAAACGTTGTTGTGATGCCTCGTGTAAGGAGGAGAAATGCGTACCATCAAGTTTCCGACTTTCACAAAGGTCGGATTGTATCCTATCGCGATTGCGGTTTATCGTATCGCGACATTGCTGCTCGCGATGGTCGAGTTCCAATGACTGTTAGCAGAATGTGGAATCGGTGGGTTCAGGAGGTAATACGGAACCCCGTGCTGGATCCCAAAGGCCTTGTATCACTAGCAGTCGAGATGACAGGCATCTTATACGCATGGCCGTAAAGGATCGTGCAGCCACGTCTCGATCTCTGAGTCAACAGATGGGGACGTAGCAAGACAACAACCATCTGCACGAACAGTTCGACGACGTTTGCAGCAGCATGGATTATCAGCTCGGAGACCATGGCTGCGGTTACCCTTGACGCTGCATCACAGACAGGAGCGGTTGCGATGGTGTACTCAACAACGAACCTGGGTGCACGAATGGCAAAACGTCATTTTTTCGGATGAATCCAGGTTCTGTTTACAGCATCACGATGGTCGCATCCGTGTTTGGCGACATCGCGGTGAACGCACATTGGAAGCGTGTAAGCGTCATCGCCATACTGACATATCACCCGGAGTGATGGTATGGGGTGCCACTGGTTACACGTCTCGGTCACCTCTTGTTCGCATTGACGGCACTTTGAACAGTGGACGTTACATTTCAGATGTGTTACGACCCGTGGCTCTACCCTTCATTCAATCCCTGCGAAACCCTACTTTTCAGCAGGATAATGCACGACCGCATGTTGCAGGTCCTGTACGGGCCTTTCTGGATACAGAAAATGTTCGACTGTTGCCCTGGCTAGCACATTCTCCAGATCTCTCACCAATTGAAAAGTCTGGTCAATGGTGGCCGAGCAACTGGCTCATCACAGTACGGCAGTCACTACTCCTGATGAACTGTGGTATCGTGTTGAAGCTGCATGGGCAGCTGTACCTGTAGACGCCATCCAAGCTCTGTTTGACTCAATGCCCAGGCGTATCAAGGCCGCTATTACGGCCAGAGGTGGTTGTTCTGGACACTGATTTCTCAGGATCTATGGACCCAAAATGCGTGAAAATGTAATCACATGTCAGTTCCAGTATAATATATTTGTCCAATGAATACCCGTTTATCATCTGCATTTCTTCTTGGAGTAGCAATTTTAATGGCCAGTAGTGTATATTGAGTGCAACAGAGGTGAGCGGGAAATCATTCAAGCGACGCGACGATACGGGCTGGAAAGAGGTCATCCGCTGATGTAAGCGACTTTGATGAAGGGGTGATTTCTATGGCTCGGCGACTGGGAATGAGCATCTCTAAATGGTGAAGCTGGTCTAATGTTCCTGGGCTACTGCCGTGAGCATTTACGGAAAGTGGTTGCAGGCAGTGAAACAACATCAAAATGGCTCTGAGCACTATGGGACTTAACATCTGAGGTAATCAGTCCCCTAGAACGTAGAACTACTTAAACCTAACTAACCTAAGGGCATCACACACAACCATGCCCGAGTCAGGATGCGAACCTGAGATCGTAGCGGTCGTGCGGTTAGAGACTGTAGCGCCTAGAACCGCATGGCCACCCCGGCCGGCTAACATGTAGGTGACGAGTTGTCCGACGTCCACGCCTCATGGTAGAACATGGAGTGGGAGCCACTTTGTAAAGCAGGAAGGTGGCGATCTGTGGCAGATCTGATGACAGAGTACGGTGCGGTGAAGGCACAATTGTTCTGGAACAGACTGCTCAGCGCACGTTCTTGAGCTTGGGGCTCCGCTCTAAGCGATTGCTACGTGTTCCGAGCTTGACCCATTGACATTGTCTATTACGACTGTAGTGGGTACCGTATCACCGAGCTGAACCGTTGTTCGATGGATATGTGACGTCTGGTCGGAAGAATTACGTCATCCAGGGGAACGGCTGCTCAGAAAACGTACCGCGTTATGGACACAGGCCGAAGGGGCTGTGTTATGCTGATTACGCTAAAGGGGGCATTCCACCGGAGCTTCCACGCGATCTGTGGTATTAAAGGAAGGCACCATTACAGCCACCTTGCATCCCGTAATTCTAGATGCGAGGCATCTTCCAGCACTTTAAATATTGGCGTCCCAAGGCCGGTACCGTGCTAAAGGGATTTCAAGTGTATAATAAAGTACTCACGTTGATTTCTTGATCACCAAAATTCGCCTGATCTGAACTAGAGAATGTGGTTATCGGTAGAACAACGGGTTTTCGGTTATATCTTGTTTTTCAACTCCAGGTATTAAAACCGCTTAAAATAATCGTTTCCTGTGACAATCGATTTTCGGTTTTTTATTCCTGTCATTTCCTAAAGTAAAAGTAGAAGTCGAACAAAGACTAGAAAATTTCGTCTCTTTAAACGTACAGAACCAAAGTATTAAATTAAATAGGTAAATAAAAAGGAAACTTAGTCTGTCCACCTCTCCCTGCTTTTCTCGAGAAGTGATAAGTGGAGGAATAATACAAAACATATCACCAGCGTGCTGCTATTGATTCTAATTTTTTTTTAAATTGTTGTAATCGACGATCATACCACTACTTGTACATGAATGGTCAGCACTAAAAGGTGAAAAATGTGGCTGTAGAAATCTATTTTTCGTGTTGATTTGTCCGATTTCGAGGGCTACAAGCAGATAAAGGTGTATTACGTAGACAAGGCAACAGATCAGCTACTTTCCATATTCATTGTAAACAATGACTGTTAAGTTAACAGTTTTATCCTTAAATGATTTCGCAGTGTTGATTTGAACCTGCCCCACTGCATTCAAATGTTGCACAGTGGTGGAATGATCGAAGTTCAACACATATGCCAGTTCTTGTGTACAGTGACGTGGATGATTGTGGGTTAATGCTGTTAAACGATCCTGTATGTGGAGACTCTCTAATATGAAACCGTTCCTCCTTTAAAAAAATAAAAATAAGAAAAAAATAAAAAAAAATTGCCGTGCCGTGCTCTGTCCAATGGCATTATACCCACACTCGGTGCAGCTGTTTCTGGCTGCCCCCGCTGCTGTCGCTCCTCTATTTAACTCAAAACAGAAGAATATGTCGGAAATGAACGATTTCTACACTTCGCACTCCATTTTCTACAGTCCACAGTTCCATTCACTATCTACAAATGACAAAATGGCACTATGTAAACTCAAATAGCAACAATGAAGTACAAATAAATAAATGATAACAAACCATTGCAACCAGAACACCAAGATGCAAAACAAAAACGCTGCGAACGCAATAAATAACGTCGACTATTGCAGACCATACTCAGATTAAATTAAATGAGTCTGAGAATCATTTTGAAAATATAAGGAGAAAAAAATGTGGTCATAGCAAGACAGGAATCCCCCACCTATCGCTTCAAAGTTTATAGCACTATCGATCACGCTACGGTTTGAACATGACTGCTGCATCTAAGTTACATCGTACACGGTTTTATAAATGGCTAAAGGCTGTATCCACAGATGTCTTGTTTGACATTTAACTACGGCAAATTGTACCAAAAACCACTCGCTTCTAACAAATCAAAAATGTCTTAGCATTGAAACGGTATACTCTGTGTGAACAAATGTATCCGGACACTTGGCTGAAAATGACTTACATGTTCGTGGCACCCTCCATTGATAATGCTGGAATTCAATATAGTACTGGCCCACCCTTAGCCTTGATGACAGCTTCCGTTGTCGCAGATATACTTTCAGTCAGGTGCTCGAAGGGTCCTTGGGGAATGGCAGCCCATTCTACACGGACCGCTGCACTTGAGAAGAGGTATCGATGTCGGTCGGTGAGGCGTGGCACGAAGTCGGCGTTCCAAAACATCCCAAAGGTGTCCTATAGGATTCAGGTCAAGACTCTGTGCAGGCCAGTACACTACAGGGATGGTACTGTCGTGTAACCACTCCGCCACAGGCAGTGCATTATGAACAGGTGCTCGATCGTGTTGAAAGATGCAATCGCCATCCCCGAATTGCTCTTCAACAGTGGGAAGCAAGAAGGCGCTTAAAACATCAATTTAGGCCTGTGTTGTGATAGTGCCACGCAAAACGACAACAGGTGCAAGCCCCCTCATGAAAAACACAACCACACCATAACACCACTGCCTCCGAATTTTACTGTCGGCACTACTCACGCTGGCAGATGACGTTCACTGAGCATTCGCCATACCTACACCCTGCCATCGGATCGCCACATTGTGTACCGTGATTCGTCACTCCACACAACGTTTTTCCTCTGTTCAATCGTCCAACGTTGACGCTCCTTACAGCAAGCGAGGCGTCCTTTGGCATTTACTGATGTGATGTGTGACTTGCGGGCAGCCGCTCGACCACGAAATACAAGTTTTCTCACCTCCCGCCTAACTTCGAACTTGGCTCAACGAGTTCTTCGCCTCGAAATCACGTGATTTCTGCAATCACGGAATCTAAAAGTTACCCATGCGTTGGCAGACTGTTGTAAATGGTGCAGGAGAGTATGTTATTAGCGACTGAAGTCTCTGTTATGTTTTTTAAACTTATGGAATAGAGGCTGCCAACTTATTCACCACCCCAATATTATAAGCTGGCTGTTACTCGCGGCCGCGCACACGTTTTTCATTATGAATGATAGTAAGCTAGCAAGCTACTGTACATGCAATTGCGTCAGCTACCTTCACGTCTCTGTCTGTCCTGGTAAGCATAACTCGTGACGTGCGCTCCACTCTCCCCCCTCCCAAGCTGTCCCAATTCACAATGCATCAGCATGTGCAGCGTCGCTGATGATGATGATTGGTTTTTAGGGGCGCTCAACTGCGCTGTCATCAGCGCCCGAACCAAGTCCCAATTTTTACACAGTAAATTTTTTTTCACAATCCGATCTAGTCACTGTCACAAATGACAATGATGATGATGAAATGATGAGGACAACACAAACACCAAGTCCACGGGCAGAGAAAATCCCCAACCCGGTCGGGAATAGAGCCCGGGACCCCGAGTGCAGCGCCGAACAGTGCGTACAGAGGGCAAGCAGGAGTGCGCTTCCGTACATCTTGCCACTGAAGAACCTATACATTGTACGACGTGCACGATGTGCAACAAATAGTGTGCAAGTATGAATGTATCATATTGAAGGTTATACAAGCACTGTATTCATTACCATGAAACAAATGATTTATCAACCAACAAAATAATTTTCACAAATATGGTTCAAATGGCTCTGAGCACTATGGGACTTAACATCTGAGGTCATCAGTCCCCTAGAACTTCTTATGGGGCTCCCGAACGCCCTATACTTGCAATGTTAAAATAACGCTTATAAATTACATCTTTCCTCACAAAGTATTTGAGGTAGGAAGTTGAACTTTTTACAGATTATTTATTGGAATATGGGCTACAACTTAACACAGGGATTTTACAAAATTTTAGTTCAGTTATTAAAGATGATTTTTTTTCAATTGTAATGAAAATTCACAACATTTTTTTGCAATTTTTTATTTATATATTCAAAAATATACAGTTTTTTGGAAAAAGGCTGTGTTAAATTATGCAGAAGGTACTGTGTAACATTTACTGAAAGTTTGAAACAAATATGTTTGGAAGATCCTTAGAAAACATGTAATTAGTATGAGAAAATAAAAGTTTTGGGAATCGAGCGACAAAGATTGGATTAACTTTTTAGTGCATTCCAGGTCCATAGGATGGATTATCTTCATCCTCTGCAAACTCCTCCTCCAGCTTCCTCTTGTTCCTCCTCCTGTTTACTCTTGCTTGTATTTCTAGACTCTTTACAGCCCTGTCTGCAGCCCGAAGGCGTTCCTTGTCTAAAGCAAGCATCGCTCGTACCATGTTAGAACCTATCTTCATTCCCATATTTCTAAATACCTTACACCTTACAATGTTGCCATCATTGAAAGTCGCAACAGCATCATACACACCAAAGTGAAGTGTTTCTATTCCAACAAATACAGTCTTGGGGATTCTGGACGATATAACACTATTTACACTTTCATTGGGGTTTTGAGTTTTTCCGTGAATACACTTTTTCAACAGTTCAGGTGCTGCTAAGTCTCTGAAAATATGTTTTATCACCTCCATTATTGCATGAGGCAGACTATGCTTATGAGTGTACACTTCACCAGTTAGCAATCCTTTGTTATATTTACACCAACTGTCTTCTTCTTTGGGACACAAGCTATGTTTGGGATTTTCATCGGTTGAAGAAGTATGAAAAAAAAAGAGCCCAAACAGCCTTCTTCATTTCGTCGACACTTTGTGTATTTTGCCTAATAGCCATTCCATAATAGTTCTGTATTTTGTCAATTACACTGTCAGTTAACCTTCCCTTCCCATCCAACCCTTTACCATCACTGAGTTTTTGTTTTTTGTACGAAGCTTTCAGTCGCCGAAGTCTTGTTCCCATTCGCTTCTGTACGTGTCCAATACACTCAAATTTCTGCACTATAACATCATCACCATAGGGCTTCAGTCCTTGAACATGTTTGAAACTTTTAGAATCACCGTCACCAAGGTAATTAACATATCGCACTTTATCACACGCCTCAGAACGCTGGAATATACTGGCAACACCAGCCACTTCCATTCCTCCACTACTGCCACTATAGTTAGCTTTGCAATTATTTTCATGTGTACCTTTATATTTTTGTGGACATCTACAATACCTTGATATTACTGCTACATCTAAAACTTTCCCTGTATACATACTGGTGGCAGATACTACACCATGAAGAGATGTGTGTCCCCGTTTATGCCAGGTACCATCGAACGCTGCAGTCAAATCTCTGTTACCATTATTATCCATTACTGCCTCTCCCACAGCGTTCCTCATAGATTCTATACAGACATCTTCTACTTTAGACCCTATTAATTTATTATAGGTCGTAAACTTGGTTGGGGGATTTGGAAGATTCATGATGCCACAGAAAATTGCACCTGCAGTAGCACCCTTACCAACTGAACGCAAGGAATAAACAAATCTAATGTTGTGTTCGTAGATTTTGCTACCATTTTCTTCAGTTGCAGTTACTGCAACACTGTTCCAAACGGTGGTCATGTATGAACACTTATCACATTTCAGTTGTATTTCACTAGCAAGTCCTACGTACTTTATTATGGAGATTTCCAGACCAACTTCACTACAATGAATACATCTTACACAGTTTGAAAAAATTCCTTTGAGAACCGACATATCAAATATTTCATTCACATCCGATTCGCCCATAAAACATTCATAGCCTTCACTCATTGAACCAAGCTTCTTCTGTGAAGTATTTTCTTTCCCACTTTGACTGCTATGGGCAGGTGTACTTGAGAGGTTAGGTTCACTCACTTGGTTATCGTCTTTATTGTTTACAGTAATAACACATACCTTTGGCTTTCCAACATTTCTCTTTTTCTTAAAAGCCTTCAAAGGATTTCTAATAACTTTACTTTTACTCATTATTATACTTCAACAAAACAGACACTCAAGAAACAGAATTAATTACGAGTATTTTCGAGATAACGACAGAGTAAATAAACATGAAACAATCGACAGTCACACCAGCGATATATATTGAACCATCACAGGTTAGCCACAACACATACTTTATCTCACATCACTAAAATGTACCTGATGAACACGGACGTTAATAATAACACCATTTGGCAGCAGTTTAACAGCGCCACTGTGGGACACGCCCATGTAGAACACATTTCAAAAAAAATTTAAAAATAGTTGTAGTCTTCGGAATTGAATAAATTATATATCTATTAAAAGATAATAGTCTGCAGATTCAGAAAACGCAAAAAAGTAAAAATTGAACTTTTCATGATTTTGAGACTTTCCGGAGCCCCTTAAACCCAACTAACCTAAGGACATCACACACATCCATGCCCGAGGCAGGATTCGAACCTGCGACTGTAGCGATCGCGCGGTTCCGAACTGAGCGCCTAGAACCGCTAGACCACCGCGGCCAGCCTTTCACAAATATAATAAAGATCAAAACTCAAAGAGTGAGTAGCTTTTCAAAGAGTAATTACTTTCTCCTAGTTCGCGTATTCTCAAAACCAGTAAGTACATTGTACTACACACATTCCAAACTAGCATATGTTCTTCCTCAGAGTTCAAGCTGTACCAAATTTCATGTAAGCCGTTACAGAGAATTGGTCGTGAAGGTGTTACCAGGCAGAGTTACTTTTGCATTTATGTTTAGTGTGGATAAAACTTTCAGTTAAGATACCTTTTTTTGGCCATCCAATTTTGATGAAATGAAGCCTTTACGGTACTCAAGTTGCCTTTAAAAACAGTATGAAAATTCGTCTAGTAGCTTTGAGATCAGGATGTCCAAACAGACAAACTGACGCGCAAGAAGATGGTTTTAGTAAAACTTTAAAAGAAGGATATCTTTTTTCCTCTGACCCGATTTTGAGAAACGGTGGCCCAAACTACGCTCAAGTTACCTGCGAAAACCCCATGAAAATCTGTTTTGGGGAAGCGTGTTTAAACAGACAGACGTGTTAGTTTTAGAGATTTATTATTAGTGTAGATAATGAGTTCGTCGTAATTTTTGTTGCGTAGACCAGGAGCTAAAGTAGCTGCCCGTCTATGTCAGAAATGAAGCACAAGCTACATACTGAAAGTTTTTATAACTGTGAAATTTTGTGTAAAAGATAAACCGGGTGTCCCAGAAGGAATGGTGGATATTCAGGGATATGACGGAAACGATCATTGCAAGAAAAAAGTCTAGCAAAAGTGGGCTCTAGAATGCATACGTTAGGAGCTATGAGTACTTCTTTATCTCCAATACTGTGAACCACATCTCTTCTACAAATGTTCATTGCTCTTAAGGTACGCACTTTAGAGTCCACATCTTGCACTAACCATCTCTTTGTTACATGGATAACCTTGGCACTAAATATATTTTTCAATGATGGTAACCAGCTTCAAAAACAATCTCATCTTCTATTTTAATGAAATTAGGAAATAATCACTATCTCAAAATCCATCTGATGAAATACGTTAGTTCAGAGTGACGTTAGCCAATACAACATCGACAATATGCTTACCAAGCAAGCGGAAACAGACATCAAACAGTATACTTAAGATACATTCAATTTAAAACCGAAAATATGATGGAGACTAAATTGAGTTAACAGATTATCTCTACCAGTACGTATTTCAGATCGTTGTGCAGTTTTACTTTACAGCAATTCGCTGCTCAAGCCATCAACGAGTCAACAAGTAGGATTGGTACTTTTTGCAGACGCTACTAGTGTTATAATAAACGCCACTAGAGAGAAAGCAACACAGGAGATGATACATGATATTTTCCGAAGAATTATGAAGCTGTACTCAAAAAATTGACTCTCCATGCATTTTTAAAAAACACACTACATTCAGTTCTGTACAACAAATTAACGTAGTCATTCCAGAAACTATTGTAGCACTTGAACAGGAATCAATAAAGAGGGTAGGATTTTCCAAATTTTTGGCTGTACGTATCGATCAAAACTTGCGGGAGAAGCATATTACTAAGCTTCTCAAACAGTCAAGTTCAGCTACTTTTGCTCTTCGTGTAATTGCGAATCTGGGAAACAAATGAATCAGCTTCCAGGTATTTTGCACATTTCCACTAAATAACGTCTTATGGAATATTTTGCTGGGGTTACTCATAACTTCGAAAGAAAGTACTGATTGCACAAAAGTGAGCAGCGAGAATAATATAGGATGTCACTCACGGACATCATGTAGCTACCTATTCAAGGAGCTAGGCAATTTAAATGCGCCATCACAGCACATACATCCTCTAGTAAAATTCGTCATAAATAAGGCATCGCAATTTGAGATGAACTGTGGTGTCCATAACTACAAAACCAGAGCGAAAAGTGACCGATATTACGCATTGTGAAACCGGTCGGTGAATCAGAAAGGAGTTCAATACGCAGTACAAAAAGTATTGATCATTTGACCAGTAATGTAAAATGTCTGACAGGTAACAAAGCAAGTTTTAAATTTAACTTAACACTTAGAATGCCATGCCAGCAAAATTACGTTGCTGACGGCTGTGCGAACAATGCACGGCCGGTAATACTACGGTCTGCCTTCCTCACTTGACTCCTAGCTCCTGCGAGTAATATTACTGGTCCGGCAGTTCGCAGAAGGGAAACAAACGATTGTATTACACACTCTTAACACTTGGACGCGCTACAAAGCTTTTGGCTTTGAGAAACAAGCGTATGCGGTAGTCGACTGCGAGACACCAGAGCGAGCGTATTCTTATGCGAGGCAACAGGCCTAGTGGTACACCACTGAGTGATGCTGAGGTTCTCCGCGTTCCTGAAGAATCGGAAGATAATCTGAGTGATATTTTTGACGGCAATGACAAGGATGAAGATACAACTTATGCTTAATGAAAAAGAATCAGGTGAGATAGTTGCTGTAATTTTTTATGTTTCATTCCCAGATGAAACAATGTATCGTGACACATCCTTTTCTTATTTCTTCGGGCTTATGTCATCAATATTCGATCGATATATACATATTATTTCAGAATCGAGCACTGAAAATGTAAACACGATGCCAGTTGCTGCTGCAGCGCCCTCGGGATCTTGCACCATTCGGATGTGGAAGCGGGAGAAATCGTGCAAGACGGTCATGATCTCTGCGTATAAATACACAAACTCTGCCATTTGTATAAATAAATAGTCTACAACAGGCAATTTTTTTAATACCCGAAAACAGGTTCTGTAGTTTTGATTGTGCTGATGGGAGATTACAAAGCAGGGCACTGTAAGTGACATGTATTTGAAGAGGAAATAATAAGTTTTTCCTGTCTAAGATAAACATATTTCTGACTATTCCTGAATCAATACCAAAAGGACAAACTGCTGTAAAAAAGGCCGGCTATGAGTGAAGAAGACTGAGTATAGGGGCTGGCACTGGGGTAAGTAGGTTTGCATAGATGGCTGGCACTCAAAGTGTATAAATTATTTCTCCTGAACAACGCCTTCTATTTCACTGATGAATTTCTACTTATAAACTGGAAGGCAAAAATTCATTTCTAAGTGTAGGTGCATGAGTAGGACTAAAATAATGATATATTCAGTAATGGTAAGACTAAATGTGGTATCACCGCCAGACACCACACTTGCTAGGTGGTAGCCTTTAAATCGGCCGCGGTCCATTAGTATACGTCGGACCCGCGTGTCGCCACTATCAGTGATTGCAGACCGAGCGCCGCCACACGGCAGGTCTAGAGAGACTTCCTAGCACTCGCCCCAGTTGTACAGCCGACTTTGCTAGCGATGGTTCACTGACAAAATACGCTCTCATTTGCCGAGACGATAGTTAGCATAGCCTTCAGCTACGTCATTTGCTACGACCTAGCAAGGCGCCATTACCAGTTACTATTGATGCTGTAAAACATGTACCGTTAAGAGCGATGTTCACCAGTTATGGATTAAAGTTAAGTATTCCAGCAGCTACGTACGTTTTTTGTTAGTCTCATTTCCTTGACCTGTTCCAGACCTCACGCCACCCTGCGTGAGCTAAAACGCGTGCCTTTCGACTTCCTCTCATAGTGGGTTGGCTGTCTTGCCAATCCACAACACTAATCATGTATACATATCCCGTAAACTGACTCGTTCCGCGTCATTTAGATAAAATAATCGTTCAAATGATCTACGGAACATGTAATAAACTATCTCCAGTTCCTCCAGATCTGTTGGGTCAGATTTTTCCATACTGACTCAGAAGCTTTCTCAAATCACAACAATCCCATGACACAGTAATTTTCATTCACTGCTCCGTTGTATACTATTTCTTCCACGCCCAACAAAGCTCCAGTGTATTAGAGTCATTCGAAAAGAAAGTCGCAGGCTGTGAAGTAGTAAAAGGGATCATAAAGTCATTGCCTACGAAGGAAGGTTCGTAAGGCGCTGAGCCCAATACTCGCCTCTAAGAGATAATAGAATGAAAGCTTTCGCTACCGGATGACAATGCTGCTGGTAAACCTTTCGGGGTATAAGGTTGTGATCCACGAAACACTTCTCTTCCTAACGCTTCGTCCAGAATTGCGCTGCACATCATCAGAGGCGCTGCTCCTCCGTTGAATCATGCCGATTGGTGAGTCGGCAAGACTCAACGGAGGAGCAGCGCCTCTGATGATGTGCAGCGCAATTCTCTCAGTAGTCCTGAAAATAGAGAAATGGAGGCTTCAGAAGACGAGCAAGGGGTTATACGCGTTTCTTAGAACGGCAGGAGTGCGGGCAACGGAAATTCGTGGAAGAATGGGACAAGTGCACGGAAAGCACTGAATGTCTGCTGCAGTTCCGACGCTCGGTCCGACCTGGGGAACGATGGCTGCCATAGTTACTATCGGTCTTCAGTAATAACGGCGTCCAACTGCTGGACAACTGTGTCGGTAATGCTGTGTGACGTTCCAGATCGTGCATCATCAGCCAGCGACGCCCGTCGCCTTGAATCGCTTGTGGGACACCTTGTCCCTCGCAACGGACATGCAGTGATCTTCATACATTTCTGACGATCTTTACTGAATTTCCGCTCGCCGCACTCCTTCCGCTGCCAGGAAAAGCACTGCATTTCTTTGATCTTATTCTGAAGCCTCCATTTCTCTGTTTTCAGTATGACTGAGTGTGGTGGGTGCTCGACGCGTGCACGTGGTCGTTCTATTGTCACGTGGCTGTGCACCCACGTCCTTCTAGGGTAGTGTTGCCGTACGTCCCGATATATCGGGACCATCACCGTTAGGAACCCTCTTGTCCTGACATCCTATTTTTTTTCTGTATTGGATTTAAATCCCCCCCCTCCCCCCAGGAGGGGGGGGGGATGACAGTAGCGTAATATGCTGCTCTACAGCCGACAGAAAAGTTAAAAAACATAATGAGAAAACAGGCGATAAAACGGTGTCATTGTAAAAAACTGTAAAATGGCGGAAAGTTGTGGAATTTAAAATATAAAAACACTGCTGTACCAATGCGGATGAAAACACAAAAGAAGCAGATAGGCATAATTAAAAAACACGGCGACAGTCTGGTTTCTGTTCACACGAGATAAAATACACAACTAGCGACAGTATGGCTGTTGTTCACAACACTGACAGGGGACGCACAACACTGAATACTCTACAGGTGACACGGCGGCAGATGGTGGGAGGGGGGAGGGCCTGGACCTACGAGAGGGAAAAGGGGGGGGGAGGAGAGGAACAGAAAGAAAAGGGGAGCCGATGGAGGGAGGAGACATAGAAAAGGGGGGGAGAAGGAGGGGAATGCAGTGAAGGGAGAGCAAAAACGACTCGAGGGAGAAAAGGGAGGCAGAGAAAGGGTAGGTGGAGAAAAAACAGGATGGAACGGGGCAAAGAGGGAGCCCAGGGAAGGACAGAGGAAGGGAGAGGAAGGTGAGGATCGGAGTTGATAGGAGGGATAAATGAAGGAGAGAGGACATCATCCAGGAGGGTGTAGGGGTGGAGGCTAGGGGGGACACAACGGTGAAGGTGCGTCAGTGGGCAGGGATTGGAGAGGAGAGGAGCAACCAGGGGATGAGGCGGTTCAAGGCAGTGGCAGGTGTAAAGGACGCAGATATGTTCGAGGAAAAGGAGCAGATGAGGGAAAGGAATTAGGTCGTAGAGGATCGGCATGGGGAATGGGAGGTGTATACGGAAGACAAGGCGGAGTGCATGGCGCTCGAGGATCTGGAGGGACTTATAGAATTTGGGAGGGGGGGAGGGGCGGATATCCATGCGAGACTGGCATAACAGAGGATGGGATGGAATAATGCTTTGTAGGTGTGGAGGATGGTAGAGGGGTTCAACCTCCATGTTCGGCCCGGCAGGAGTTTGGGGAGTCGGAGGCGGTTGTGGGCTTTGGATTGGATAGAGCGGAGTTGAGGGATCCAGGTGAGGTGACGGTCAATGGTGAGGCCAAGGTAGGTGAGGGTGTGGGAGAGGCGGACAGGACGGGGGCAGACGGTAAGGGAGAAATCAAGGAGCCGGAAGGAGCGAGTGGTACAACCTACGATTGTTGCCTGGGTCTTGGAAAGATTGATTTTTACGAGCCACTGGTTACACCATGCGGAAAAAAGGTCAAGGTGATTCTGGAGAAGGCGTTGGGACCGTTGGAGGGTATGAGCGAAGGCAAGTGTCATCGGCATACTGCAAGAGGTGTACTGGAGACGGGGGGGGGGGGGGCGGGTTTGGGAATGTCTACCGTGTACAGGAGGTAGATGAGAGGGGAGAGGATCACGACAAGACCCATTTTTGTCCCGATTTTGCAAAATACTCTTACGAGCTTGGCTCAAGTACTGAAGTAATGCCATCTCCTAGCACAACATGTAAATGCAGACTCAATTAGTTTTATTTATCTCAACAAGTTTATGTTGACTAGGTCGTCTCACAGATGGCTTTGCATGTTGCATATCCTGTATCGTTGGTGCTAGCCCCTTCTGGATGTAACGCCATCATCCGAGAAAATACCAGACCATTCCAGTAGTAAGGGGCTGCAAGTATTTGAGCAGCGCCACTCGGAACAATTGTGTAGTTCCCATTTCAATAGCGGCCTGATAAGACGATTCTTTCTAAACGTAATAAGAACAACGAGTGCAAGTTAGTAATATGTGAAGTATATAAGATGATTCTTTGTAAACGTTATAAGAACAACGTGTGTAAGTTAGTAATGTATGAAGTTTACAGGCCGTGAAGTATATAAAGAAGTGTACTTCGATGGCTGAAGTGTTATTGTCGACTGTTTACCGTGTAATAAACTTTTCTTATTATAGGTTACGAAAATGCTTAAGGGTGGAAAGAGAAAGTGACACTGAAGATTTTTTTTTCTGAAACTAAGCTTGACTCGTAAGAAAGGAAGGAAGAAAGGCGGATCTACTTTCTTAAGAAAATCGAAAATCCGGAATGTAAATGCCAGCCTCTAAAATTATGCGAGTGTTTGTTTTCTATTCCCGCACACAACTACAGTGTGAAAAGAGTATTTTATCTGATGTCGATCCAGTGGACTGATGAAAAAAAATCGACTGTTGCCAGTGACCGTGGAATCAATCTTACATTGCCAGTTTGACTACAAGCTGACTTGCATGGAGTTTTATAAATACGTAAAAGAGAAAAGGTTCAGGAGTGGAATTAAAATACAAGGTGAAAGGATATCAATGATACGATTCGCTGATGACATTGCTATCCTGAGTGAAAGTGAAGAAGAATTAAATGATCTGCTGGACGGAATGAACAGTCTAATGGGTACACAGTATGGTTTGACAGTAAATCGGAGAAAGACGAAGGTAATGAGAAGTAGTAGAAATGAGAACAGCGAGAAACTTAACATCAGGATTGATGGTCACGAAGTCAAAGAAGTTAAGGAATTCTGCTACCTAGGCAGTAAAATAACCAATGACGGACGGAGCAAGGAGGACCTCAAAAGCAGACTCGCTATGGCAAAAAAGGCATTTCTGGCCAAGAGAAGTCTACTAATATCAAATACCGGCCTTAATTTGAGGAAGAAATTTCTGAGGATGTTCGTCTGGAGTACAGCATTGTATGGTAGTGAAACATGGACTGTGGGAAAACAGGAACAGAAGAGAATCGAAGCATTTGAGATGTGGTGCTATAGACGAATGTTGGAAATTAGGTGGACTGATAAGGTAAGGAATGAGTAGGTTCTACGCAGAATGGAGAGGAAAGGAATATGTGGAAAACACTGATAAGGAGAAGGGACAGGATGATAGGACATCTGCTAAGACATGAGGGAATAACTTCCATGGTACTAGAGGGAGCTGTAGAGGGCAAAAACTGTAAAGGAAGACAGAGATTGGAATACGTCAAGCAAATAATTGAGGACATAGGTTGCAAGTGCTACTCTGAGATGAAGAGGTCAGCACAGGAAAGGAATTCGCGGCGGGCCGCATCAAACCAATCAGTAGACTGATGATGATGACAAAAAAAAAAAAAAAAAAAAAAAGCTTGCTGAAAAGGTGACATCTCCCGAAAAATATGGTGTACCAACTGCTTCTGCCGCAACAAGTTTCATGTTAATGTGTTCTAAATAAAAAGTAATTATAGTAAATAAGGAGGCAATTTTTGAGAACAGCGGTTTTTCTTAGTACTTGGAAATGAACCGTCTCGACCGCAAGAAACCTTTATTTATGTGGTTACCGGTTTCGGTCAGTTACTGACCATCTTCTGACCTGATATCACGATGGCAGGCGGTGGCGTTGAACGAACAGGCGTTACGACCTCCACGAACGTCAACTGCTCAAGCAGTTAGTGAGTACAGGATACAACGTTTTAATAATAAGTTAATAGAGCTGATATGGAACGAGGTATGTACAGACACAGATGCTAATGTTAGTTTTAATTTATTCCATAGTATTTTTTTCAGTATTTCAAAGTAGCTTTTCTAAATTGTATTTTAAGGAATGTCAGTAAAATGTTCAGAAGTATGCACATCCTGAGAGAAATTAATGACACAAATAATAAGATATAAACTATATGAGGATTTGTTCAACAAGAGATAGGACAGCCAGTTACTGAACGAGATACCATAAAACTGTAATTATCCGACATTGTTTGATAACACACAACTTTCACGTACTTTTTGCAATCACTGCGTAGATGTGGCAGCAAAAGCAGGGGTAAATGTTTCAGTTGAAATATCAGGAGAATTTACTAAAAGTGGCTTTGCACAAAACTTTAAGCAACTAAAAGTAGTTTCAGCATCATTCACTGAAATTAATTTATATACAGGGTGGTCCATTGACAGTGACCGGGCCAAATATTTCTCGAAATAAGTATCAAACGAAAAAACTACAAAGAACGAAACTCGTCTAGCTTGAAGGGGAAAACCAGGTGGCGCTATGGTTGGCCCGCTAGATGGCGCTGTCATAGGTCAAACGGATATCAACTGCGTTTTTTTAAATAGGAACCCCCATTTTTATTACATATTCTTGTAGTACGTAAAGGAATATGTATGTTTTAGTTGGACCACTTTTTTCGCTTTGTGATAGATGGCGCTGTAATAGTCACAAACGTATAAGTACGTGGTATCACGTAACATTCCGCCAGTGCGGACGGTATTTGCTTCGTGATACATTACCCGTGGTACAATGGACCGTTTACCAATTGCGGGAAAGGCCGATATCGTGTTAATGTATGGCTATTGTGATCAAAATTCCCAACGGGCGTGTGCTGTGTATGTTGCTCGGTATCCTGGACGACATTATCCAAGTGTCCGGACCGTTCCCGATAGTTGCGTTATTTAAGGAAATAGGAAGTGTTCGGCCACATGTGGAACGTCAACCACGACCTGCAACAAATGATGATGCCCAAGTGGGTGTTTTAGCTGCTTTCGCGGCTAATCCGCACATCAGTAGCAGACAAATTGCGCGAGAATCGGGAATCTCAGAAACGTCGGTGTTGAGAATGCTACATCAACATCGATTGCACAGGTACCATATGTCTATGCACCAGGAATTGCATAGCGACGACTTTGAACGTTGTGTACTGTTCTGCCACTGGGCACAAGAGAAATTACGGGACGATGACAGATTTCTTGCACGCGTTCTATTTAGCGACGAAACGGCATTCGCCAACAGCGGTAACGTAAACCGGCATAATATGCACTATTGAGCAACGGAAAATCCACGACGGTTGCGACAAGTGGAACATCGGCGACCTTGGCGGGTTAATGTATGGTGCGGCATTATGGGGGGAAGGATAATTGGCCCCCATTATATCGATGGCAATCTAAATGCTGCAATGTATGCTGATTTCCTACGTAATGTTCTACAAGATGTTTTCACTGCATGACAGAATGGCGATATACTTCCAACGTGATGGATGTCCGGCACATATCTCGCGTGCGGTTGAAGCGGTACTGAATAGCATATTTCATGACAGGTGGATTGGTCGTCGAAGCACCGTACCATGGCCCGCACGTTCACCGGATCTGACGTCCCCGGATTTCTTTCTGTGGGGAAAGTTGAAGGATATTTGCTATCGTGATTCACCGACAACGCCTGACAACATGCGTCAGCGCATTGTCAATGCATGTGCGAATATTACGGAAGGCGAACTACTCGCTGTTGAGAGGAATGTCGTTACACGTATTGCCAAATGCATTGAGGCTGACGGACATCGTTTCGAGCATTTACTGCATTAATGTGTTATTTACAGGTAATCACGCTGTAACAGCATGCGTTCTCAGAAATGATAAGTTCACAAAGGTACATGTATCACATTGGAACAACCGAAATAAAATGTTCAAACGTACCTACGTTCTGTATTTTAATTTAAAAAACCTACCTTTTACCAGCTGTTCGTCTAAAATTGTGAGCCATATGTTTGTGACTATTACAGCGCCATCTGCCACAAAGCGAAAAAGTGGTCCAACTACAGCATTCATATTTCTTTACGTACTACACGAATATGTAATAAAGAATGGGAGTTCCTATTTTAAAAAAACGCAGTTGATATCCGTTTGATCTATGACAGCGCCATGTAGCGGGCCAACCATAGCGCCATCTAGTTTCCCCCTTCAAGCTAGGCAAGTTTCGTTAATTGTAGTTTTTTCGTTTGACGCTTATTTCGTGAGATATTTGGCCCGGTCACGATCAGTGGACCACCCTGTATACAAGAGCTCTTATGGTTTTGAGGGAATATCAAACAGAATTTTAAAGAGAGCTGTTCTAACTTCATACGTGACATATGTAATACATCCTTACGACAGTGAATTTTTGCAGACAGATTAAAATGTGTAATTGTTAGGCCCAGCCATAACAAAAATGACAAGAAACACTTAAATAATTACCATACAGTTTCCTAACTGACATCTTTTTCCAGAATATTCGAAAGAGTAACGTACACAACAGTAGCCTCACATTTAAGTAGAAACAATTTACTTTGGGTATCACAGCTTGTATTCCTGAAGGCTTACGCAACAAAGAACGCTGTTTAGGCATTTGCGTACCAAATACTACAAGCCTTAAATAATAACATATCGACAGTTGGTATTTTTTTGTGATCTTTATAATGCATTTGATTTTGTACATCATGTTGCGCTCTTAAAAAAAACTTCAGTTCTATGGAATTGATAGCTTTACAAACAACTGGTTTGAATCATACATAACAAACAGAATGCTAAAATTTGTGCTGAATGTTGGAAAAGTTCAAAATTATAGTGAATGGAGAGAAATCAGAAAGGGAGTTACGCAGAGTTCAGTTTTGGGTCCACTTGTGTTCCTTCTATATATGAATGACCTTCACGTGATGGTGCCTGCCTACAGGTGCCTAGGAATCGGTCAAGGGTTGTCTCTACACAGGTACATCTTTAAATTGCTCGACACGATGGTTGGGTGGCACCAAGGCTGTTGCCAAACTTGGCGTCTCAGAGGTTTCTCTTTCCCTTTTAGATTCATGTGCGTGTGTCAATGTGAATGCTGCACTTCCTCGCCCCTCCCTCCCCTCCACCCCCCGGCCGCCCCCCTGGAGATTGCGTAAGTGGGAGGCTGAAAAAGCCTAAACGACCGTCCGATGCTTTCGTCGAATGGTTTTGAATCTTTCTTAAGGTTCCACCCTGTGCGCCAGAACAAAAATTGGGATCTTACTATGCTTGGAAGGTGTCAGATCATGTTCAGTTGGGTTGCAACTCCATGATGTCTTTAGCGAAGGATTGAATCGTCTGGAGAGCGTTATCAGCGCCAAAGGTTTTCAAGAACATTGTTCCGTTGCACATCGCATTGCCGACTGTCATTTTCGACCACATAGTAGTAGTAGTACGGTCTGCCGCCTTTCGGCAGGTCTTGTCATGGGTTAAGCCATTCTACTTTTGTCTGTCCGTAGCCAGTCTTTTCATTTCTGAATATTCTCTCATTTGATATTGTCCAGCATTTGATATCTTCTTTTTTCTCTTCCCCTTTTTCCCTCCACCATTCCTTATATTCCTTCCTTCCCTCAAACAATGTCCATTCCAGCTTCGTTTTCTCTTTCTGATGGCTTTCAGTATGTTTCTTTTTTCTCCAACTCTTCTTAATACTTCTTCATTCCTTACCCGGTCTTCCCATTGCACTTTTTCCATTCTTCCCTATATCCACATCTCTAGTGCCTCCAATCTTCTTTCATCGTCCTTCCTCAATGTCCAGGTCTCCACAACATACAGTGCAACGTTCCAGATGTAACACTTGGCAAGTCTTTCCTCAACTCTTTGGTTCAAATGGCTCTGAGCACTATGGGACTTAACAGCTACGGTCATCACTCCCCTAGAACTTAGAACTACTTAAACCTAACTAACCTAAGGACATCACACAACACCCAGTCATCACGAGACAGAGAAAATCCCTGACCCCGCCGGGAATCGAACCCGGGACCTCAACTCTTTGTTTAGTGTTTCCACAAAGTAAGTTCTGTTTCCTCTTGAATTCTTATTTTGCCATTGCAATTCTTTTCCTAATTTCTGTTGAGCAATACATATCACCCATTGTTACACTTCCCAAGTAATTGAAGTTATTCACTTGCTCTATTTCCTCTCCCACTATTTTCATACATTTTCTCTCCTTTCCTGCTATTACCATGATTTTCGTTTTCTTCTTGTTAATCTTTATTCCACATTCTTCTAATTTTGTGTTTAGATCATCTAACATTTATTCTATCCCTCTTGCACTCTCTGCTATCACAACCATGTCATATGCAGATCTTATAGACTCCACTCTCCGACTCCCTATACAAACTCCTCTCCTTCCATCAAAAGGTCCATTAATAATGTTCTCCAGACAGATACTGAACACTGGTGGTGGTGTTGGTGGGCTGGGGTTGGGTTGGGTTGTTTGGGGAAGGAGACCAGACAGCGAGGTCATCAGTCTCATCGGATTAGGGAAGGATGGGGAAGGAAGTCGACCGTGCCATTTCAGAGGAACCATCCCGGCATTTGCCTGGAGTGATTGAGGGCAATCACGGAAAACCTAAATCAGGAAGGCCGGGCACATACTGAACAGTGTTGGTGATAAACAACAATCTTGTCTTACACCTCTTCCCAGTTCAATTTCTTCATTCATCACACCTCCTATTCTTACTCTTGCTCTCTGGTTCAAATATAAATTTCTAATTAGCCGTCTATCCCTCCAGTCGACTCCATGTTTCCTTAGGATTTCCATCAGTTTGTTCCATCTGACACAGTCAAAAGCCTTCCCAAGATCAATGAACACAACATACACCTTCCTCTTCTTCTCCATGTACCTCTCCCCTATCACTCTCAGTAACCCAATCTCATCTCTAGTTCCCACTCCTCGCCTGAAACCAAATTGTTCATCTCCTGTTACGCAATTCAGCTTTCCATGTAGTCTTCTGTTGAGTGTCCTCAGCAAGACTTTGGCTGCATGCAGTATCAGGCTCACTGTTCTATGTTCCTCACACTTTTTGCTGTTCTTTTTCTTTTCTATCATTGTTAAGATACTTTCTGTAAACTCCTTTGGCCATTTTCCTGCCATGTATATTTGATTACACAATTCAATCCACTCCATTTTCCCTTCTTTCTCCAATGACTTTAACAGTTCTGCAGGAATCTCATCAATTCCAATTGCCTTTCCATTTTTCATCTCCTTCATAGATGCTTCAGTCTCATTAGTTAACATTGCATTCCCTTTGTCCTCATCTCCAACTTTATCTTCTTCACTTGGTAAGCTGTCTGCAGCATATAGCCTTTCTATGTATTCTTCCCATCTTCTCATTATTTCTTGGGGTTCACTCACCGCTCACCATTTTACTGTCTCTACTTCCTTTAGTCCATAGTTGTTTCTCTTTTCACTGAATGTCAAATCCATTGCTTCTTTGTACATCAAATTCAATTTCCTTCTTTCTCTAATTTCTCTATGTTGTCACACTTTTCTGTCAGCCATTTCTTCTTTGCTTTTTCCATCTCCCTTCTTAATTCATTATTTAACCTCCTGTAGTTACGCTTACCTTCTTCTGTGTTTACAGTTCTCCATTTCCTGCGGTCGTCCATCTTGGTTATCATATCTGGTGTTACCCATTCTTTCTTTCCTTTTTCCTCTTCTTGACTCCAAGCGTTTCCTCAGTTGCCTTTTCAATCCCATTTTTAAAATGCTCCAATCTTCGTTCTGTGCATTCTGTTTCCTGTCTTTGCAGCATGATTTCACAAAATGCATTCTCTAATTTTTGATAACTGCCTTTGTCTTTCAGCTTCTCAAAGTTAATGTGCTCTCTCTTCAGTCATTTCCAGGTTCTTTTCAATTTAACTAGAACCTCAGGTACTACTAATATATATGATAAATATCTGCCCCTGGATGACTTTTGACACTCTTTAGGCAATTTCAGTATCTTTGTTGTATCATTATACAATCAATTTGATATCTTTTGTTGTCAAATCGAGATGTCCAAGTATACTGTCGTCTTTTGTGGTAATCAAATAAAGTATGTCCAACTACCATGAAATTTTCATTGCGGTATTCCAACAATCTTCGCCCTCTCTCATTTCTTTCTTCCAGTCCAAATTTTCCCAGAGCTTTTCATTCTGGTCCTGCACCAACTACCACATTCCAATCACCCATTATAACAATACATTCATTTCTTTTCTCTCTCTCTGCTAAGTTTTCTATCTTCTCGTAACATTCTTCTACCTCTTCATCTGAATGATTACTTGTTGGCATATAGACCTGGATGATAACTAAGTCTTTCTTTTCCCTTTCAGTCTCATAATCATTATTCTTCCACTAACATATTCAATCTTGATAACCTTGCCCTTCAGTCTTTTACTTATAAAAATTCCATCCCCATAATTCCATTTTTATCTTGACCTGAGTAGTACAATCGGATGTCGCCACTTTCTAGTTCTCCACAACCACCCCATCTCACCTCACACGTTCCGAGTACATACAATTTGTTTCTTGTCATTTCATGTTCGGCGTTTTCTAATTTTCCTTCCTGGAGAAGGGTTGACACATTCCAAGTCCCAATCCTCAATAAGTCTTCCTTCTTCTTCTCCTTCCTTCCTTTTCCATTTTCCCTAATCTCTGGAGTCTGCCCTCCCGGAGATCTGATGGAGGGTAAGCTTTAGTTTCGACCACGAAATGTATCTAAATAAACGCGCAAAGGGAAAGGGTGGTTTCATCACGCTCTTTATGCCACCTGCTGAAGTCTTTCCGTGTAGATTCTGAGCGGCAGTGTGCGTGAAATCTTCTGCTCGATTACGCATAAGAAAACGGCATGATTTCAACGTTGGGCATCGCCGTTCTGACACCCTTAGTAGAGACGTCAAGAAGAAGGGGTAAGATGAGGGTAAGGGGGAGGGGGTTGACAGCCTTCCCACCGTATGAGCATCCACGGTGGTGTTCAGCATAATTGTGGTGGAATTCGGTTCCAATGTGACATCATTAATCCTTCTTGCACCTCAACTGAATTCTGAGCTTTGGTCTTTTTTTCGTATGTGTCGACACCTTGCTGTTTGAGCGTTGCCGATTCCGAGGTTGACGACATAGGGCGCCCCGCTTTTGCATTGTTACAGATGAAAGTTGCAGGCACTTTTGACCTAAATGACCGAGGACCTTTAGATTTGGCATGAAACGAGGTCTGGCAGCCACGTTACACGAGAGTATGTGAAAGGTGTTAAAGTGTAGTAAAAACCTAAGAAATCCGCCCGTTTTCGTCATTTGCTATCGAATCGACTTAATGCCAGATCGTCACATTGGTTTCATTCTTCTGAGCCTTCTTCAGAAGAAGACTAGCACCAACAATTGAACTAGGAATATTATGACCTCCAATAGGAATTCAACCTTTTAATCCTATACAAATTCCATTACTTAATACAGCTATTCTTTTAGCCTCAGGAGTAACTGTAACATGAGCACATCATAGTTTAATAGAATCTAACCATACTCAAGCATTACCTGACTTATGCCTCACAGTGGGAGGACAATGACGTGGTTTCAAAAAAATTTTACCCTCTAATTCTTTTCCGCTGTGTGCCTCGGTGCATGACAACCTCCCATTCAGTGTTCAGACACCAGGGTTCAAGGCAGGCAGTCACAACGCACAGACAATCTTAGTGCCGATGAGAAAACAAAAATTACCACTCACGCGAAGAAAGAAGAAAACGCCAGGGGCGCTGCAATAGATTCCGAGCAGAGACGACCAAGTCTCCCACGTGTAAAGATGACTAAGGGGCTTAAAATGAAGGACTCCTGCAAATCTCCTCTCGTATACAGAGGAGCTAGAAGACGTTTACGCGAGGACAGAGTCGTATCGGCTGGGAAGGAGTAGAGGGCACGGACCGCATTTTCCGGCGGAGCAGCGAGCGGCCATCTGTCATGGTGCGCCGCTCTGCCATTACCTACCTGTCAGGGCCGCATTTAGAACAGCAGGTAATCTTCCCCCAGTGCGCTAAGCGCGTGCTCCGCCCGCTGCTCCGATGATAAGAGCTGGTACAGTGGTTTCTTCACATTTCGTACACAAGCTTGTAAATTAAAATACACTTTCCGTCTTGTATTCCTTGTTGATGTAGAGCGTGGGTTTTAATTTGAGACCATTAAGAAGGGGACTAAATCAAAGAGCTTACATTTCAGATACATTTGTACGAGAACTATATCACCATAACCACTCACAATGATTATTTCGCAAACGGCTCGGAACGGTTTTGGATTGTTATCGGGTACTTTACTCCGCATCAGTTACCGCTGTCGTTATGACTCACACTGTATAGTACAATACGATACAGGCGCGCTGGAACGTATGGCAGCTGGTGATTGTCCGAATTCTCTGCGGGTGTTCTTGTTAAAAAGAGATAGCAATTATAGTGCCAGGGAGAACTGTGTACGTAGAAATACGGAAAAGAAATGTAGAGTCTCCGTCGTAGTGCGAGGAACATGATGGGACCTCGCGTGGTGATCACTGGAGCAGAGCGAGGTGAAGCGACTGTACGTGGGAGGAGAGCGCTGGGCCGCGAGTGTACGGCGAGGTGTGAAAACGAGCGCTGATGTATGCCGTCCTTGCCCGGCCGGCTGGCCAGTAAATTATGACATTATCAGCCGCGGGTGGGGCACGGGGGAGGGGCTGGTGGGGGGGGGGGGGGGCAGCGGGGTTATAGAGACGCGGCCCAGCACCTGGCCCTCCTCCCAGACATGCCTCACGTGCTGCGCTCTGCGGGCGGCGGGCGGCGACTGCCGCTCTGGGTGAACGAAAAGGGAGGACTGTTCGGTCATACATACTTGGCGATATTTGGCCAAATACAATTTTTCATTGGTAATATTTGACTCTTAATGGAAACGTGCTATGTTCCGCGTTCGACCAATGCTACTTCTCAGTTTCTGAGTAAGAATCATTAGCAATGGCGGCCGAAGACTCTAGTTGCAATGAGTCATTCTCACTCTGTCCACGTCCTTCTCAAAGAGAGTGGAAAATCGGGCAGAGTTCCAGCGAAACCTCTTGCGCTTGAGGTGACAAACTGCTCGTAAAAGGTGGAAGAGTCTACAATGATCTAGGCGCTACAGTCGCAGGTTCGAATCCTGCCTCGGGCATGGATATGTGTGTGATGTCCTTAGATTACTTAAGTGTAAGTAGTTCTAAGTTCTAGGGGACTGATGACCTCAGAAGTTAAGTCCCATAGTGCTCAGAGCCATTTGAGCCTACAGTGATCTACGTCATGAGGACGCAGAAGGCAATGGACACCACTGGATTAAAGAAACACAGGATGTGCGGCCTGTAATTCAAAAAGGGTCATGATGATTTTTCCAATGGCAAAATGTCCCCCTCCATAGCTGAGTGATCGGCAAGGCAGGTTGCCATGCGAGGAGCCCGAGTTTGATTGCCAGACGGTTATAGGATTTTCTCCGTACGAGGACTGGGCGTTGTCTTAATCATCATTGCATCCTCATCAACAAGCAAGTCACTGAAATGGCGTCCACCAAAAAGACTTGCACCTGGCGGCCGGTCTAGCTGACGGGATGCTCTAGCCATACGCGCACTTTATCTCATCTATTGCCAAAAGATCCCGGATTAGTCCCACATTCGGATTTCCGTGACGGAACAGCCAAGAAAGAGGTACTCGTCAATACGATAGCCAACTAAGAGGTAACATACTACGAGTCGGAGCGCGGAATGTCAGAATTCTGACCACAGCAGGAAAGCACGAAAATTTGTGAAGGGAAATACAAAAGGTTCAGTCTCAAGTGGGTGTCAGTGAAGTCAAATGGAAGAAAGACAAGGATTCAAATGCCTCTAAGCAAATGGTTCAAATGGCTCTGAGCACTATGGGACTTAACTTCTGAGGTCATCAGTCCCCTAGAACTTAGAACTACTTAAACCTAACTAACCTAAGTGTGGTGTCACCGCCAGACGCCACACTTGCTAGGTGGTAGCTTAAATCGGCCGCGGTCCATTTAGTACATGTCGGACCCGCGTGTCGCCACTGTGTGATCGCAGACCTAGCGTCACCACAAGGCAGGTCTCGAGATACGATAGAGCACTCGCCCCAGTTGTACGGACGACATTGCTAGCGACAATACGGACGAAGCCTTCCTCTCATTTGCCGAGAGTCAGTTAGAATAGCCTTCTGCTAAGTCCATGGCTACGACCTAGCAAGGCGCCAATTGTAACAGTGCATGTATCTTACGAGTCTCCTTAGTATAGTCAAGAGAGATGTATCACAAGGAGTGAATAAAGTTAAGTATATTCCAGCTACGTACTTTTCTTGCTACCATTCAATAGTTATCCTGTTCCAGACTTCACGCCCGTCTGCGTTAGATAGCGTGCCTATCGGCCCCCTCAAAATAACACTGTGTCGGCACTTCTGTCGACACATCATTTGGCGACGAGTAAAGTGTTCTTTCTGATTGCTTACATTTATTTGTGTCATGGCTTCGCCACAATCTCCTGATGTACTGTCCGAATTTTATCGCTTGCAGAATCAGCAGACGCAGGCGTTATTGGATGCCCTTGGACAGCTCGTCCAGGGTCAACGTGCACTGCAACACGATGCGGCAGCCGCCGCTTCACCGCTACCGCAGCCACAACTCGCAGTTGCACCGCCTTTTAGGAACTACGACCCGGCGCACGAGTCGTGGACCGAATGGTCCCGACAGTTCGCCTTCCATCTAGCCGCCTACAGAATTCAAGGTAATGAGCGGCAGCCGTTTTTGCTTTCTTGTGTTGGTGTGTCCACCTACCGTGTGATAGTGAAATTGTTTCCCCGACGCGACGTAGCAACTCTGTCCTACGAGGAAATTTTGTCTGCTTTAGATGCCTATTTCAAAGAAACAGTTAATGTAGTTGCAAAAAGGTATACGTTCTTTCGTACAAAACGTACGGCCGGTCAAACTAATAGGGAGTGGGTAGCAACATTGCAAGGACTTACTAGGGACTGTGCATTTGAATGTGACTGTGGCCTTTCTTATTCAGATACAATGGTGCGTGATGCAATTGCACAGAACGTTTCTGATGTTCGCATACGGGAGCAAATTTTGAAACTAGTTAATCCCTCCCTTCAACAAGTGATAGACATATTAGATAGACAAGACACACTTGACTGTGCTCAGGAATCTTTTGAAACTTCGCCAGCCGTGTGTAACATTAACCGGCCCGCCGGGCGAGCTGCCGGCCCGGTAAATTGCCCTCGCGCACGTCGAAGCAGCTGCCGCCGCGCTTTAAACCAGGTGTGCCGCGCCAGCACACAAATGCAGTGAAATCATGCCCGCGGTGTGCTACTAGACATTCGCGTGAACGTTGTCCGTCACGCCAAGCTATTTGCTTTTTCTGCAATAGGAAGGGACATGTTCAAAGTGTTTGCCAGAAAAAGCTCCGATCAGACGATCACAACCATTCCAGGCCCTTTGCTTCGCGCCGGAATCGAACCAAGGACACTCAGGCTCGTGGACCTTCGCCCATGGACATTCATGTAGTTAATTCCGCTTCGTCCAGTGCCACTTTCTCACATAGTGACTGTGTTCGTCCCACAAAAACTGTTCGTCGACGTCGCCGGAAATCACGTCAATTAGCAAGTGATTCTGTACAAGTGTCTGTTCAAATTGCACACAACAGTCGCTCTTGTCGTCAGCAGGACAATAAACTTTTTGTAGATTTGGACTTTAATGGCAAGGTCATACTATTCCAGCTCGACCGGAGCTGCAGTTTCATTGCTCAATCACGACACGTACAAACAACTGGGCAAACCTCCGTTGCGTGCCGCAAATGTTACGCTAAAAAGTTATTCAGGACAGCTCATCCCTGTGTTAGGACGGTGCAGCCTTCTTGCCACATACAAGGGACAAACAAAACTTGTGTCATTTTACATTCTTCGTTCTTCTACTGCAGTGAACTTGTTTGGTTTAGATTTATTTCAGTTGTTTAACATGTCTATTGTAAATAAGGTCCTCTCAGTGAATCAGACTGTGCCGGCAGACAGTGTTTCTAGTTTATGTGAAGAATTTGCAGAAGTTTTTGCACCGGGCCTTGGTTGCGCTAAGAACTATGAAGCACACTTGGAACTGAAAGTAAACGCGCAACCGAAATTTTTCAGAGCGCGCAATGTTCCCCACGCATTGCGTGATGAGGTCGCAAGAACATTAAACGATCTCAAATCACAGGGTGTAATTGAACGTGTGCAAGCTTCTCTCTGGGCCTCACCCTTAGTAATTTTGCCAAAACCTTCCGGAAAATTGAGACTTTGCGTGGACTTCAAGGCCACAGTGAATCCACAACTAGTGACTGCTACTTTTCCTTTGCCCCGCCCGGAAGATCTTTTTGCTAAACTGTGCCCGGGAACATATTTTTCAAAGTTGGACCTAGCCGATGCGTACTTGCAAATACCGGTGGACGACGAATCCCAGCGCGTATTGGTGGTTAACACGCATCTTGGATTGTACAGGTTCAAAAGACTGCCGTTCGGGTGTGCATCCGCCCCTGCATTGTTTCAGCAATATTTACAAACTATTTGTGCGTCGGTCCCTACTGCCGCAAACTATCTGGACGATATAGTGATCTCCGGACAGACAGAAGAAGATCATCTTGCGAACCTACGAACATTATTTCAGGTCTTGCGACAAAATGGTCTTCGCTTGCGGAAGGACAAATGTGTGTTTTTTGCTCGGGACTTACCGTACCTGGGCCATGTCATCAATGCCCAAGGCATACATCCGAGTCCAGAGCACTTCCGTGCCATACAAGATTTGCCTTCCCCTCAAAATGTGAAGCAGCTACAGAGTGTGTTGGGTAAAATTAACTATTATCATAAATATGTGCGCAATGCCTCTTCCATTTCAGCTCCGCTTCATCGCTTACGCCGTAAAGGTGTTCCGTTTCTCTGGACGACGGAATGCGAACGCGCCTTTCGCCAGTTGAAATCGGCGTTGCTTTCTAATACTTGCCTCACGCCTTTCGATCCCCAGAAACCCCTTTTGTTGATGGTAGATGCATCGGATTTCGGGATCGGTGCTGTGCTTGCGCACAAAGTTGGCTCACATGATCGCCCTATTGCCTTTGCGTCAAAATTGCTCTCGTCTGCGCAAAGAAATTACTCACAGATAGAGAAAGAAGCTTTGGCTCTCGTATTTGGTGTTACTAAGTTCCATGATTTCTTGTATGGTCGTCACTTTACCATCATCACAGATCACAAACCTTTGACATCACTTTTTCGTCCGAACAAGCCTGTACCTCCACGTACAGCGCAGAAATTCATTCGCTGGTCTATTTTCCTCTCGCAGTACCGCTACGATATATTGTATCGGTCCACTGCTAAGCACGGAAACGCCGATGCGTTGTCCCGTGTGCCTGTTGCTGAGGATAAAGCATTCGATTCTTCCGAACTTGCTTGCATGTTCATTGATTCGGAAACCGATGAAGTGGTCGAATCGTTTCCGATTGATTTTCGTCGTGTAGCTACAGCCACAGCTGCTGACCCTGTCCTTGCTACAGTTTTGCGTTTTGTTGCTACGCAATGGCCTTTGTCAAAGTCTCGGATTGAGGATCCGTTGGTTCGCCGATTTTTTGCTCACAAGGAGAGACTTTTTGTTCGACGTGGTGTTTTGTTGTTGCGTTCTGATAATGATCAGTCCCGAGTCGTGGTCCCACGTTCGTTACAGTCCTCTGTTTTACGGCTTCTTCACCAAGGACATTGGGGTATAGTGCGAACGAAACAACTTGCTCGTCAGCACTGTACTTGGTTCGGAATCGATGCTGCGATTACGAATATGTGTTCTTCTTGCATGGCGTGTGCCGAACAACAATCCGCACCGCCGCGGAAAGTCTTTGCATGGCCAAAAGCCACTTCCCCTTGGCAACGCTTGCACATTGATTTTGCTGGTCCATTCTGGAATGCTCGATGGTTGGTTCTGGTAGATGCCTTCAGTAATTTTCCTTTTGTTGTCCGGATGTCTTCCACGACGTCCTCTGCCACCATCCAAGCGTTGTCTGCTATCTTTTGCATTGAAGGTCTTCCGCAGACTATTGTTTCCGACCATGGTCCACAATTCATGTCCGCAGAATTTCAGTCATTCTGCCAGGCCATTGGTATTCAACATCTGACATCCGCGCTGTTTTCGCCTCAGTCAAACGGTGCCGCTGAACGATTGGTCCGGACTTTCAAGTCACAGATGTTAAAGTTGAAAGAGTCGCATTCTCGGGAGGACGCATTGTTGCTCTTTTTGTCTTCGTATCGCTCTCAGCCCCGAGATGGTCGCTCGCCGGCTGAGTTGCTCCACGGTCGTCCTCATCGAACCTTGCTGTCTTTGCTGCATCCGCCGCATCAGGTTCCTGTGCAGCGGCAGACTCCTGCTTTTGCTCCAGGCGACGTTGTATTTTATCGCAACTATCGAGGTTCACGGCGTTGGCTCGCAGGGCGCATTCTTCGCTGCCTCGGCCGCGCGATGTATTTGGTTTTGGGGGCCTCTGGTGAGGTGCGTCAGCATCTCAATCAGCTGCGCCTCTGTCGTCGCACGGGTTCTGCCGCTCCCCGTCTGCTTTCAGCGACGGTGCCGTCCGGTCAGCGCCCTGGGGACCCATCTACTGGCTCGCCTCATCCCCAGGTGTTACCGACGATGCCTTCCATTTTGCCCCATGGCGACGCGCCGCCGCAGCAGCCGCCGCCGCCGCCGCCGCCGCCGCCCCCGCCGCCTGTTCTCCCGCCGGCGCCGCCCGCATTCGACGCTTCGCTGCAGCCGCCAAGCGCCTCCCTGGGTCACGCGCCGCCGATCGCGTCCCGTGACCAGCTGTCCTCCGCCATGGAACTCTTGCCCGCTCCGGACCACATGATGTCATCGCGCGTCGGATACCCCGACGCAGTGGAGGTCGACCCTTCGGCCCCTCCTGTCTCTTTCCGGGCGCATACGCCGCATGTTGACGTACACCCTGGACTAGGTTTTCAGGCGTTTCCTAGCTCCCCTCGGACCGAATGGCCGGGTGCGGGTGGCACAGCCTCCCCTGTTGATAGGCTCCCCACCTCATCGCATACGTCAACATGGGGTCCTCCCCACGGCGGGCGGAAGCCTTATCTCACGACCGTTCGCCGATTTGCGGGGGAGGAATGTGGTGTCACCGCCAGACACCACACTTGCTAGGTGGTAGCTTAAATCGGCCGCGGTCCATTTAATACATGTCGGACCCGCGTGTCGCCACTGTGTGATCGCAGACCTAGCGCCACCACAAGGCAGGTCTCGAGATACGATAGAGCACTCGCCCCAGTTGTACGGACGACATTGCTAGCGACAATACGGACGAAGCCTTCCTCTCATTTGCCGAGAGTCAGTTAGAATAGCCTTCTGCTAAGTCCATGGCTACGACCTAGCAAGGTGCCAATTGTAACAGTGCATGTATCTTACGAGTCTCATTTGTATAGTCAAGAGAGATGTATCACAAGGAGCGAATAAAGTTAAGTATATTCCAGCTACGTACTTTTCTTGCTACCATTCAATAGTTATCCTGTTCCAGACTTCACGCCCGTCTGCGTTAGATAGCGTGCCTATCGGCCCCCTCAAAATAACACTGTGTCGGCACTTCTGTCGACACATCACTAAGGACATCACAGACTTCCGTGCCTGAGGCAGGATTCGAACCTGCGACCGTAGCAGCGGCGCGGTTTCGGACTGAGGCGCCTAGAACCGCTCGGACACAGCGGCCGGCTAAGACAAGGATTTCTGGTCACATGGGTACAGGACAATGTCAGCAGCGGGAGAAAATGATATAACGGCAGCAGAATTCGTTATGAGCAGGAAAGTAGAGCGGCGAATGAGTTACTGTGAACAGTTCAGTGACAGGTTTGTTATCATCAGAATCAACTGCAAACTGACGCTAATACCACTACTTCAGCTATACGTGCTGACACTATGATCAGAAGAGGAAGAAGTAAAGAAAGTATATGAGGATATTGAACTGGTAATTGTTTGTACAAGATGATAATCTAATAGTCGCGAGGGATAGGACATGCGATAATAACAAAAGGAATGGAAGAGAAACTTAGGCGAGAGCATGCGCTTTCATAGTAAGAATGAGCTTGGTAAAATGAATGAGAAAGGGAGGAGACTAATTGTCATCTGCAATACGTTTCAGCTAGTAGTAGTGATCGTTCAAAAATCACAAGATGGAGAGGTATACCTGGAAAAGCACTGGAAATAGGGCATGATTTAGCTGGATTACATCGTAGTCAGACAGAGAGTAAGATAACAGGTATTAGATTGTAAGGCATACCTAGTACCAGATACAGCCTCGGATCGCAATTTGGTAATCTTAAGACACTCTTCCGGAACAACCAGTGAACAAAGAAGTGGGATACTCAGTTACTGAAAACTGATGTTTATGAAGTCGTATTCCTGAACTGTGTGCTTTAGATATGATTTTGCAGGTACATTCAGTTGTATGTGTACCTGCTGTCTGCGAAATACGTTGTGAATAAGACTTTGAAGCGAAGGAGTAATAATTTAAAACGCTATGCATAATGCAGCAGTTTCTCACGAATCTCAGTGTTTATGATGCCATGTCTCCTGAACTATGTATCGTACAATGATATATTCTTGTTGGTATATTCAGCGGTAAATGTAGATACTGCCTGTGAAAAGTGTTGGCATTAGAGATAGTAAAAACGAATGGATAAATTAAAAGTCCTGCATGATACTGTAGTTTTTCACGCATTCAGTGTATATGGCGTCATATCTTCGTACAATGATGGAATTTTTCTGGTACATACAATGGTATCTGTGAAAACTGTGTCAAATGTGTCTAAAAAAAATGGCTCTGAGCACTATGGGACTCAACATCTTAGGTCATAAGTCCCCTATAACTTAGAACTACTTAAACCTAACTAACTTAAGGATATCACACACACCCATGCCCGAGGCAGGATTCGAACCTGCGACCGTAGCGGTCCCGCGGTTCCGGACTGCAGAGCCAGAACCGCACGGCCACCGCAGCCGGCGTGTCTCAAATATAGGTAGTAGTAAAGAAATAATTAATTAAATCGTCAGGCTTCATGTGGTAGTTTTACTGCACGATTAGCGGAAATGTAGTAACTGATAAACTTTTTCTCCTTTCACCAGTTTATGGCAGTGGCCAGCGAGAAAAATTTCGTAAAGGTTTGAAATTATGTGTAAATTTTGGTGTAAGTATCTAATTGCTCTCACTCTCAAATACTGGCCGACTAAAGTATGCTTATTCTCGCGTGATGAGCTACACTACTTTTTCACCTCCCACTCCCACCCTTTCGACAGGTGATTGTCTCTTAACCCCACAGTGTTTTTTTCCATACAGTAAATCATATGACTACCAAGTTTGGTTGAAACGGGTGTAGTACTTTAGGAGAAGATGGGGAACATACGTACATATGTAAATACATACAATGCGTGCATCCATTTTTGTTATTTATGTAGGCTACTGAATTTGTCTGAATATTTTTGTGCTACCTTCTTTGGCCTAATTCTCCTGTTACCCATAATTTCTTCGCAGCTACATTCCTTGCACCTATGTTTGTCAGTCCATTTCTTGTTTTCGGGTGGCTGACACAGGGGTTGAAATGTGCTTAGTGCGCAACAAGGGGCTCCTCTCTTGTGGTGGTCAGGCATGGTCGAGCAGAAACTTGATGACCAGTATACTTGGCCTCACGTTCCTTTGGAGTCTGACATCGGGCCACTGTCACACCTGAATGGCTCAAATGGAGACGCACCATGAAGCCCCTTTCGAATTCTGTTGGGTGGTAATAACACTGTCCCATACGTGTATATGGCATATAGCTGTTATTCATAGTGACCACTCAAAATATGACGCTGTTCACGCCTCTTACGTGTCCTACCAGGCCTGACAACAACACTAAACGTGCATAGCACTAATGCACTCTGGTGACCATTCTCTAGTTGAGAATTGTAACTCTAATCATTTATATACTGGCTGATGGTGCGTACGTGTACAAAGTTACATGGACATCCGACCATGTCTTCATGGCACATCTTTTTGTCGGTCAATGGAATCTGAAATAATAGGACAGCAGTTGTTCTCTCACGTATACAACACTACAACTGAGCCGGCCGAAGTGGCCGATCGGTTCTAGGAGCTTCAGTCTGGACCGCGCGACCGCTACGGTCGCAGGTTCGAATCTTGCCTCGAGCATGGATGTGTGTGATGTCTTTAGGTTTGAACCATCTATGCACATTCGTCATCAAATACGGTAAGCGTGTTACGTTGCTCTCCTGTTTAACATGGCCTGCTCCCTCGGGTCACCTTAAACTAGATTATCCTTGTGCAAAACCGGAGCAATAATCCCTCTGCAGCTCGTCCAGTTGGCTCTGGTCTACCTCCTCGTCTTGTGTTTCGCATCTTATACGTGTAAAGAAGGACTATGTTTAGCAGAATAAGTGTCGCTGTGGTTCCTGGTGTAATTATGGTCAGTGTCGTTTCCCTCTTCTACTGGTTTTCCCTGTTGTGATCCACGTGTTGCATCAGTGTCTCTATGGAGACTCGCCACTTCTGCTCACTAGCAAGCTTATGTATGGACTGAGTTAACTGAGGTTCTAAAGTGTCGTTGAACACAGACGTATTCACAACTGGTAACAGCACCATAGGTTCCTCTGGCCAATACTATCAGGGCTGGAAAATGCTCAGATGGGCTTATCCCAAAATTGTGGCAGGTAGACGGAAAGCTGACCCCCCCCCCCCCCCCCTATTTCACAAAATGTCTCATTCATTAATAATCAACTTCCACCTGATTCCAACCCTGTTTGAAGCAACTGCCTACTACTATTACTTCATCCAAGGTAGGATACAACCAATGTGTCGCAACCTGATGGAAGTACAACTCACAACTAGTCACTTCTTTTTTTGCAATCCCTTCCTCTTTTCTGAAGTAACAGTAACTTTACTGTGCAGGTGTCCTGGCCTCCTTTCACTACCCTGTTTGGAAAAACCATAACTTCACCTCTGCAGCACTTCTGCAACTCTCATTCTTCCGTTTCCACATCCCTCCGCAATTAATAACAACTGCAACACTTTTCTCCTGAAGACTTCTTCAAAACCCCCCCCTTATCGTGTAACATGTCGACTAAAGGAGATTGGTACCATGACTGCTTCCCTGCTATTGGAAAGGAAACTGAAATGGACAAATTTGCTCCATCAATCCTTGCTTGCTCCCTGATGACGACCAGCGGTATGGGAAAGGCCCTCAGCGTGTTGTCTCCTGATATACCTAACCTTAGGATAGGGCTACCCATTACCCTTTCCTCCCACGAAAGTCCCCTGCTGCCTCACAGCAATTTATTGTGCCTACACTTTACCATATGCTACATATCTTCCTCTTTGGAGTATAACTCATCGATAACATTACCGACTGGGCAACATTGTCTTGCGATATTCTTGCTGTATGACAGAATGCTTCTTCCTGCTCTTTTAATGTCCTGGTATTAGCCTTGACACCCTGTTCCATATTTTCATTATTACTCCTGTCTTACCCTTCTTGTTTTCTTAATGTGTTGAACGACGATGGCATCTTATGATCGTATACTACTTCATAAGGTGACAACCCTATATTCATGTGCTGCTCTGAGTTGTACACTGAGACATTAGATCTTAAATAAAAATCTCAATTTGTGTCCACATAGAATCCTAGCATCCTCCTATACTTTTATGCACTCTTTACGTTGCTTGAGAATCATGTTGCAGCCCTTTCTAAAGAATGGCACAGTCTCCACACATTGTCTCAACTGAGCCATTCCCAAGCAAAAATCTATATCTAGTTATTGCAGTAGCGTGATATTCCTGTCCCTCATTCCATGCAGTCTATGGCATAGTGGGTTCCATTGTGTACGTGCCGCTATATCTCACTGTGTCCAACAACATCCTGTAATTGTTTTTTCGCCAGCCGGTGTGGCCGAGCGGCTCTAAGCGCTTCAGTCTGGAACCGCGCGACCGCTACGGTTGCAGGTTCGAAGCCTGCCTCGGGCATGGATGTGTGTGATGTCCATAAATTAGTTAGGTTTAAGTGGTTCTAAGTTCTAGGGGACTGATGACCTCAGAAGTTAAGTCCCATAGCGCTCAGAGCCATTTAAACCATTCTTTTTTTCCTGCTACCCCTCTGATCCCACAGTCCTCCTCTGCATACCAATCCATCGCATGTAATTTTACTGGGAATGCCTGTAGGTGGACCTCGGGTTCCCATTGGCATATAATGTCGCCTCTTCTCTGGTCCCGTACCTCTGAAACTACTGTTACCATTATGCTAACCTCTGGCTCTACTTCCGCTGTCATAGTTGGTGACATTGCTTCCGCATATTCCCCACATGTCCACATCTATAAAACTCATATTGGCTGAAAACTCTGTCCATCTAGCTTGCAGTCCGGTATGTTATTTTTGCTCACAGTCTACTGTCAGTCTGACAGCTGCGCTAAACCAATCGGAACGTCTGTCCATACTCTTCTTGACACTTCTAAAAGAAACCCTCTTAAAATGCGCCCATAGCCCTCTGCTTACCCTGTCATTACATTACTTCCTTCACCATAGTGTTTTGCCCCAACTCATAGGTACAACAATTGATCTTCCCTACTGTATCCACAAAATCTTCTACCGATTGCGTACACCTCTATGTGATCATGTTGACTGTTTCCAAAAATGTCTGGCAGCGTTCTACTTTTTAAACTTTGAAGCAACCCCTTTCTAAATTCCTTAAATGTTCCAGCTAAGCTTGTACAGCCTTTGCTGATTTATCAGAGAAAGAAGCAACTAAACTTACAGCTGCAGATTTATACTTCGCTATGGCGATTGTGCTTCTACCAGAGTATATAGCTCCGAATTATTTGCTGTCAATTGCGCTACTTTACGCTTATGCAAACTGCTTCCGATGCTGATATTCCTCGTGTCCCTGTCACTGCCAAACCCTACTCGAAACTCAATCTGAAACACCAACGCTTAGAAGACACGCAAAATTACGTACGTTAATTGTTACGTGTAATAATAGGCCATTTTGATTCTTGGCATTGTCTAGCTATATACTTGCACAGACTACACTTGAAATACACTATTGATACTGACCTTCCAAGTTACATTGTGTACATCTGACAGGTACTAGTCAATTGTGACTCCCGTAACCTCCAAAGTGCAACATATCCACTAGCTACTTAGTTTTAACGAAATTAACTTTACAAAGAGCGTGGCACTCATGTGTCTTTTCCATGAGCAATATATTTTGACAAAAACAACTTTGACAAAAACAATTAGCCGGCCGCTGTGACCGAGCTGTTCTAGGCGCTTCAGTCTGGAACCGCGCTTCTGCTGCGGTCGCAGGTTCGAATCCTGCCTCGGGCATGGATGTGTGTGATGCCCTTAGGTTAGTTAGGTTTAAGTAGTTATAATTCTAGGGGACTGATGACCTCAGATGTTAAGTCCCATAGTTCTTAGAGCCATTTGAACCATTTTTGAACAAAAACAATTAAATTTCTTGACTCACTGCACCGTAGGCCATAATTTCAGACGTTGTGCTTAAAAGGCGACGACAATAATTTGAGTCCGATGAAGTGGTCTGCGGTCGAGAGGGCGCAAGGGGACGCTATCTTGGACCAGGTGGGCAGCCAGAAGTTCACAAAAATCTTTATTATGGCTCCCCATCATGGTTTCATACGAGAGGTAGTGGCATGGTTCAGGCACCCAGTGGCCTCCTCATTGTTTCCATCTAGCAATTGTGACAGAGCGTGGCATCAGTCGAACGGTGGCAAGTGATGCCTCTGTCGAAGACGACTTCTGTCCCAGCAGCCTCCAGCTATGGCCACGAGTGCCTTGCGGTGTAGCACAGCTCGTGCCCCCAGCGCTGTTCAGCAGACGTCAGGCAGGTGACGTAATGGCTATGATCAGCTGCCCTCGTTGATGGCTGGCAAACTGCTTCCCAGGGCTTGTGCTGGCCTGATGTGGTAGTGGTTCCAGCTCGCATGGTTTCAGGGTAAACTGACCTGTGACAGAGTCGAACTGCGATCAGTGAACACCACTGCGGATGGTGCCACAAGTATAACAGCTCCATGATAGTGGAACGGTGACGCTAACACGAGTGACGTTAATACAAAATCACTGAGTATTTTTATCATTCCGTGCTGTGCCTGCTCGGGCTTTGGAGTGCGTTGCAGCATCTACACTAAACACTTTGTGGCTGCCAGTATGGAAAGGCTTCTGCCTTTTTCCATTTATGTACTGCTGTGTCAACTGTTTCCACACTTCACCAGGCTGGCTCATCCGACGATATTGTGATGGCTGTGTTGTATTTTGTAAGCCTCTTCATGTCCGCATAACTCCAGCAAACAGTGACCACTTGGAGGTGTTTATTGCAGTGAGGCCGAGGTCTCCCTCTACAATTTTTCGTGTCCACAACACTTCACTCTATTACCAAATTAATTACTCCTTGAGATCTCAGGATATCACCTATCTACCATTCTTTTGCTCCACTTGTGCTATTACGCTCTCACTTCTCCAGTTCGATGCCGTACCTCTTCATTTGATAGGAAACATCACCCGTTTTAGGTACATCGCGGCAGTGGTCTTTTACTGTAAAAAATCGCCAGCTGTTTCAGGTTTATCTAAAGATACTACAATGATGGAAAAAAAATCGCAATGCCGAAAAATAATTAATGTAGAGTAATAAAATTTCGGGAATATTTTACCTAGGTAACATATTTAAGTGATTAATTCTGCAAGGTCACAGGTTAATGTAAGCGCGAGATAATCATTGTAAATGATAAATGCTGCTACAGTAATAACCGATATAACCGCCAGAATGTTCAATGCATGCAATTAAAAGTGCAAGCGTCCTGTCGAGAGGTTGCCGTACGTCAGTTTGTGGGATGGAGTTCCATGCCTGTTGCACTTCGTTGGTCGGTACAGCTACGTCTTTTCTTAAAGAAATTTCCGCCGTTTGACTGTTAATGACAGAAATTTCTTTCACAGAATTCTGTATAGCTGTAGTCCCAAACGAAGGAAACATCAGTAATACAGGGACGCTTAGTGCTGGTTTTGGATGAAGCTGCATTTTCCATACAATGACGTCCCATTTGTGCTCGACTGGAGACAGATCTGGTGACAGAGCATATTGGGTTACAACGGCGGTATATGGGCCAGCGTTATCCTGTTGGAAAACATCCCGTGGAATGCTGTTAATGAATGGCAGTTCATCAGATCGAGTGGCCAATTTTGCAGTCAGGGTGCGCGGGATAAGCACGACAGCGCTCTTGCTGTCATACAAAGTCGCACTCCAGACAGTAACTCCAGGTGTAACTCCAGTGTATCTAGCACGGAGACAGGTTAAGTGCAGAGCCTGAACTGGCCTCCTTATAACCAATATACGACCATCACTGACTCCGAGGCAGAACCAGCTTCAAGCAGAAAACACAACAGACTCCACCCCGCCTTCCAATGAGCCAGATATGGTGGTGGTTTGGGGTCAGTGGAGTGCACGCTGCAGGACGCCTGGTTCGGATCTGTCCTTCAAGTAACTGAACAGTTCGTTGTGTCTCTGTGGTGCCAATTGCTGTTCATATTGCTGCTGCAGATGCAGTACGATGAGCCGGCCGCGGTGGTCGAGCGGTTCTAGGCGCTACAGTCTGGAACCGCACGACCCCTACGGCCGCAGATTCGAATCCTGCCTCGGGCATGGGTGTGTGATGTCCTTAGGTTAATTAGGTTTAAGGAGTTCTAAGTTCTAGGGGACTTGTAACGTCCCCTTAGAAAAATTAATGAAGTACTGTGCTAATAAACATCTTATGTTATTTGATTTTCAAACTGCTGAGCAAAACTGAACGTACTCAGACATTCACTAAAGTGACACACAATATTTTTAGCGCAACGCAATCTGACTTTCAGTAATCCCTAAAAAGAATGGCCCTGACTACCTCACAAAAATCTTCGTTATTCGAACTACTGCAATACAGCGAGCGCCAATACTGCCAGCTAAATAAAAGATTCAAACTATTGAAGGCACTAACTACTGATAGGCATAGTTAGCAAATGAAAGATTTTGATAGAGAACAAACAATGTATTTACCTTAATAGTGTTCAAAAGTCATATTATATATATATATATACGAGGGCAGTTCAATAAGTATTGCAACACGTTTTTTTTATCGGTCAATTTTGGTTGAAAAAACCGGAAATTTCTTGTGGAATATTTCCAAACATTCCCGCTTCGTCTCGTATAGTTTCATTGACTTCCGACAGGTGGCAGCGCTGTACGGAGCTGTTAAAATGGCGTCTGTAACGGATGTGCGTTGCAAACAACGGGCAGTGATCGAGTTTCTTTTGGCGGAAAACCAGGGCATCTCAGATATTCATACGCTCTTGCAGAATGTCTACGGTGATCTGGCAGTGGACAAAAGCACGGTGAGTCGTTGGGCAAAGCGTGTGTCATCATCGCCGCAAGGTCAAGCAAGACTGTCTGATCTCCCGCGTGCGGGCCGGCCGTGCACAGCTGTGACTCCTGCAATGGCGGAGCGTGCGAACACACTCGTTCGAGATGATCGACGGATCACCATCAAACAACTCAGTGCTCAACTTGACATCTCTGTTGGTAGTGCTGTCACAATTGTTCAACAGTTGGGGTATTCAAAGGTTTGTTCCCGCTGGTCCCTCGTTGTCTAACCGAACACCATAAAGAGCAAAGGAGAACCATCTGTGCGGAATTGCTTGCTCGTCATGTGGCTGAGGGTGACAATTTCTTGTCAAAGATTGTTACAGGCGATGAAACATGGGTTCATCACTTCGAACCTGAAACAAAACGGCAATCAATGGAGTGGCGCCACACCCACTCCGCTACCAAGAAAAAGTTTAAAGCCATACCCTCAGCCGGTAAAGTCATGCTTACAGTCTTCTGGGACGCTGAAGGGGTTATTCTGTTCTATGTCCTTCCCCATGGTCAAACGATCAACTCTGAAGTGTATTGTGCTACTCTTCAGAAATTGAAGAAACGACTTCAGCGTGTTCGTAGGCACAAAAATCTGAACGAACTTCACCTTCTTCATGACAACGCAAGACCTCACACAAGTCTTCGCACCCGAGAGGAGCTCACAAAACTTCAGTGGACTGTTCTTCCTCATGCACCCTACAGCCCCGATCTCGCACCGTCGGATTTCCATATGTTTGGCCCAATGAAGGACGCAATCCGTGGGAGGCACTACGCGGATGATGAAGAAGTTATTGATGCAGTACGACGTTGGCTCCGACATCGACCAGTGGAATGGTACCGTGCAGGCATACAGGCCCTCATTTCAAGGTGGCGTAAGGCCGTAGCATTGAATGGAGATTACGTTGAAAAATAGTGTTGTGTAGCTAAAAGATTGGGGAATAGCTTGGTATATTTCAATGCTGAATAAAACAACCCCTGTTTCAGAAAAAAAAGTGTTGCATTACTTATTGAACTGCCCTCGTTTATACAGGGCTATTACAAATGATTGAAGCGATTTCATAAATTCACTGTAGCTCCATTCATTGACATATGGTCACGACACACTACAGATACGTAGAAAAACTCATAAAGTTTTGTTCGGCTGAAGCCGCACTTCAGGTTTCTGCCGCCAGAGCGCTTGAGAGCGCAGTGAGACAAAACGGCGACAGGAGCCGAGAAAGCGTATGTCGTGATTGAAATACACTCGCATCATAACAGTGCAACGACACTTCAGGACGAAGTTCAACAGAGATCCACCAACTGCTAACTCCATACGGCGATGGTATGCACAGTTTAAAGCTTCTGGATGCCTCTGTAAGGGGAAATCAACGGGTCGGCCTGCAGTGAGCGAAGAAACGGTTGAACGCGTGCAGGCAAGTTTCACGCGTAGCCCGCGGAAGTCGACGAATAAAGCAAGCAGGGAGCTAAACGTACCACAGCCGACAGTTTGGAAAATCTTACGGAAAAGGCTAAAGCAGAAGCCTTACCGTTTACAATTGCTACCAGCCCTGACACCCGATGACAAAGTCAAACGCTTTGAATTTTCGGCGCGGTTGCAACAGCTTATGGATGAGGATGCGTTCAGTGCGAAACTTGTTTTCAGTGATGAAGCAACATTTTTTCTTAATGGTGAAGTGAACAGACACAATGTGCAAATCTGGGCGGTAGAGAATCCTCACGCATTCGTGCAGCAAATTCGCAATTCACTAAAAGTTAACGTGTTTTGTGCAATCTCACGGTTTAAAGTTTACGGCCCCTTTTTCTTCTGCGAAAAAAAACGTTACAGGACACGTGTATCTGGACATGCTGGAAAATTGGCTCATGCCACAACTGGAGACCGACAGCGACGACTTCATCTTTCAACAGGATGGTGCTCCACCGCACTTCCATCATGATGTTCGGCAATTCTTAAACAGGAGATTGGAAAACCGATGGATCGGTCGTGGTGGAGATCATGATCAGCAATTCATGTCATGGCCTCCACGCTCTCCCGACTTAACCCCATGTGATTTCTTTCTGTGGGGTTATGTCAAAGATTCAGTGTTTAAACCTCCTCTACCAAGAAACGTGCCAGAACTGCGAGCTCGCATCAACGATGCTTTCGAAGTCATTGATGGGGACATGCTGCGCCGAGTGTGGGAGGAACTTGATTATCGGCTTGATTTCTGCCGAATCACTAAAGGGGCACATATTGAACATTTGTGAATGCCTAAAAAAACTTTTTGAGTTTTTGTATGTGTGTGCAAACCATTGTGAAAATATCTCAAATAATAAAGTTATTGTAGAGCAGTGAAATCGCTTCAATCATTTGTAATAACCCTGTATATCAGTTCATATCATCCAGTCTTACAAATTTACTGTCTGTGTCCAGATAATCCGCTCTCAAAACTCCGCCATCTCACTCCCCACGTCCACCACTGCTGGCGGCTCACCTCCAACTGCGCAAAGCTACGTGCTGTTAACAGCCAACTGCCCAACACTACAATAGCAAATTCCAACAATGCCACCCAGCCACAGGCTGCACACAGCACAGCCAGTGATTTTCGTACAGAGCGCTACGTGGCGTTACCAATATAAAAACCTAAACAGCCTACTTACAGACTGATGACCTAAGAAGTTAAGTCCCACAGTGCTCAGAGCCATTTGAACCATTTTTTTGCAGTACGATGCGCCAGAGCCATATGCCGAACGCGATGGTCTTCCCTCTCGGTAGTGCCATAGGGCAGCCCAGAGTCCCGCCTTCTTGGGACATTCTCGTGACCACCGCTGAAAGCAACCATGTACAGTGGCTACGTTCCTGCCAGGACTTTGTGCAGTATCACAGAAGCAACATCCAGCTTCTCGTAGCCCTATTACACGACTTCGTTAAAAAAAAAAAATGGTTCAAAGGCTCTGAGCACTATAGGACTCAACTGCTGAGGTCATTAGTCCCCTAGAACTTAGAACTAGTTAAACCTAACTAACCTAAGGACATCACAAACATCCATGCCCGAGGCAGGATTCGAACCTGTGACCGTAGCGGTCTTGCGGTTCCAGACTGCAGCGCCTTTAACCGCACGGCCACTTCGGCCGGCCGACTTCGTTCAAACTCAGTGACATTTCGTAATGGCGTCTTTGTAACCTTAAAGGCATTCTTAACTAACAGCAATTCAGTGTGCCCGATCTCAAAGGAAACTAACGCTCACGGCTGTTACAGCGTGTGTTTAAAGCAACCCTGATTTTCATCCTCGTAGTGACTCTATTAGCCCCCCTCCTATGCGACTGGCGCGAAATTTCGGTAGACGTCATCTTTCAGATGTAGAAACGTGCGTTCCACTTTCGTTTATATGAGACAACTCCTTCCTGGTGTTGTGATATTCTTTTGCCAGTGTATTTTTAAGATTAGCTTCAGCACAACTTCTGTAATATATTTAGGAATATACCTCTTCACGATGTTCCTAAAGGTTGGCCTTTCGATGAAGCTGGAGGAATATTACGTATGCTTGAATTAATGTAAACAAGAAGTACGAAAGGGCGGTTGGTGCATCATTCTTCCACAATAGAGAAGGGTGGTCACATGTCTGCCGTGTTTATTTCAATAGGCGCTTTATTATTTCCGACGAGAACCTCAGAAAAAAAGAGAAAATACGGAGGACGCGCACCGTGGTGAATGAGGGGGGAAAATGAAGAAGCGAGCGGAATACAATGGGGGGTATGTCGCGGGAGCATCGTTCGTCGCTTGAAATATGGTCCCTTTCTAAGGCGCTTACCTCTCTCTGCCGGCCGCGTCCATATCTCGCTGCACATGAATAAGCTACGCGGCTAGCGTTATTATTCCACGAATTATGGAAATAACCATTGTGTTAAAGAGGTAATTAATCACCGGTCGGTCGCGGGTGCAATTATTTCAGTTTCTGTGCCTGTAATTACCGTGCGCGTGTGATAAGCGGCCAGCGGTGGGCGTGGTAACGTCTTAATTATAACCATTACCCCGTGACTCATTTAAAGGCCGGTTCCTGCGCGCGCGTAGCGAGCACAGGGCCCGGCTGGGCGCAAACGGCTGCGTTTGCGGTAGCCACGTAGCGCAGGCTTGTCCGCAACTACGATGTAGCGTCTCAATAAACAGCCTTTAAAAGTCTTGTCACGTACATCAGCGGCAGATTGTAAAGAACGTGTTTTAATAGTTGCTTTGGTAGTGATAACACCTGGCATAGACATGTACCAGCTAATTTAAGACCATGGGTGCAGTGGATATTATCAGCATGAAAGAGCCATGTCGTACAACCATCAGTTTCAGGAATCGTGAAAGTACCGGGTGGTTATAATTAAAGTGCAGCTATTCTAATACGTTAATGTGGAAACGATTTGTGCTGATAAAAAATTAGTTCCAATTTTTGCCATCAGGTGCAAATCTGGAACTGTGAATGCAATATAGATGTATAGAAATGTTTGGATATGTAATTTATTTGGAACGGGTGGTGGGCAAAAAAGGTCAAACAAGTGAGAAAGGCATAATGTTGACTTTACTATGAACTGTCCCTTATGCAGTTTGTAAAGGATGAGCGCCGGAGACGTAGACGAGATGCTACATCCGTAAAACGATGTGATCAGCAGTTGCTCGTAACAGTTCCGGTGGAATCTGAACATCTGTACTCTGCCCTTCAGATCAGGTGCCCGTGGTAAATGCGTATTTTTAGCTATTCCCAGAGCAACAAGTCACATGTGTTCAGATGAGATGATCTTGCAGGCCATGTGTTCTTGTACACTGGCCTTCAGATAAAGTGTCCCGGGTTAGTATGTTCTTTTATATAGTCCTGCAACCAAAGGTCACATGTGTTCAGATCAGCTGATCTTGCAGGCCACACACCAGAAAAAAAAAAAAAAAAAATGGTTCAAATGGCTCTGAGCACAATGGGACTTAACATCTGAGGTCATCAGTCCCCTAGAACTTAGAACTTCTTAAACCTAACTAACCTAAGGACATCACACACACCCATGCCCGACGCAGGATTCGAACCTGTGACCGTAGCGGTCGCGCGGTTCCACACTGTAGCGCCTAGAACCGCTCGGCCACCCCGGCCGGCCAGGAAAACACGTTCGTGGATAGTTGCATTAAGCAGATCTTTCACTGGCCGAGTGAGATGAGGTGTTGCCCCGTCTTGCACGAAAACAAATGTTTCCACACAGTTGCGCTTTTCCAAAGCCGGACTCACACGCTGTTCAAGGAGTTCTCGATAACTTGCAGAAGTCACAGTACACGTGACAACTCCTCTGGGTGTATTCATTTCAAAGAGGAATGGACCGAGACTACTTCGTGTACAATACGCGGTTTAACTGCACCCCAAATTTGGCAGTTCTGTGTTATCACTGCACCCTCTTTTGTAAAATGTATCTCTTCACTCTGTAGAATATTGCCCGGCCACATGTCACGAACTTCAGTCCGTACCAGAAACCAAAGAGCAAATTCGGAACGCTGCTGTGGGTCATGAGATTTCGTTACTGCACCGTCTGAATCTCGTATGGGTACCAGCGCAAAATAGACTGCAAAAATTTACGTAGAGTTCAGCACGGTGTGGACAACTCTTGTGACAAGTTTCGCTACCACACGAAAACAACAGCCCACAATGGACCAAAGCGAGAAGCTATAATTACAATCACCCAGTAACCAGATATTCAAATCTGACACAATTAATAGAGGAAGGCAGACGGAATATTAGTTTGAACAGCTTCCTAGCACCTGTGGGCCTAGAGAATCCTTTAGACTATGTAAGGTGGAATAAGACCTTCACAGTGCTTCGAAGTACAGTCCAAAGGCACGGATACAGACAAATAATTTACAACATCTACAAAAGGCGAGCAGCGATAACAAAAATGTAGTGTTGTAATGACGCCGTGCAGTTGAGGCTTTGAGAAACATGTTTCATTTCCTCCTTTCTCTCTTTTTTTTTTGCATTACATGGAAGCCTCTCACTACTTTAATCTGTAACCTGTGACTGATAAAAGTCTATGACTCCGGTTTTGAATGCCCTGAAACTTTACCCCTTCATATGTAATATGAGCCATAAGTGAACAAACACAATCTGACGAAATTTTTTTTGAAATTAATGATGGCAAGGAACTTCTCATAGTGCATTAGAATAATTGAAGGAGCTTTAACATAAACAAGAAATTGAAACTGTGGTCTTTGCAACAGATCTCATGCTGTTACTCGTTGTCGATGTATGTTAACTACGGCTTATACCCGCCCTACAATACTTACAAAACTGATAAAAAAGTAAACTAGATCGTTAGAAAAATACTGATGTCTCCGTCACTGCAGTCATGCGCTTTGAAGTGTCACTGCAACACTAGCTTACACGGCTAGCTGAAAACTGCATTTAAAAATGAAAAAGTTCAGTTACTGCTGACGACATTATATTCACTCTCTGGCTGAAATATAGTGTAAGTGAAACATAATTAATGTGAGAAAGTAATTCTTAAGTGAACAAACGAAAAAATTTGAATGAAGATCAGAAGAGTGAAAAATAAGTTCTGAAGCATCCAAAACTAAGTGAACACTGAACATATACTGTTATATTAATAAAAAAAATGAATGCAAAGCCCCATATTTCACACAAAAGAGCCTTTATGTAGACCACATGTCTTTACATCACCACACATCTACAAAAGACAAGAAAAATCATCGTAAATTCGTACGGCATTAACGCCTACCTATTATTTAAAGAGTGGAAAAGTAATGAGATAATCAGCTTGCACGCCCAGATGACTGAACGGAAATTGGATACTGATTCCCTCGTATTCTAACGAAACTGTGAACTCGAATAAGGCACTATTCTGCCCGCATTGAACGTAACTGCAGAGTATCTCGATTAAATAAATATGTACAATTAAGTGAAGACAGCGCAGGCAAGTTAACAACTCACAATAATCAAGAATGATGTCGCTTCAGTTGCCCATTACTTAATCACAAGACAAAATGCCTATGTCGAACAGATCAACACAGTTTTACGGCATCCAGAGGAACTACAGAATGTTGCCCTCTGGCCACTGGCCATAGGGCAATCGCCAACCATTTTTCCTGCCAAGCAATTCCATCGGCTGGCTCACCTCAGACTTTAGGCGAATTGCTTAAGATGTAGCTTGCAGTTCTCTAATAAACCTTGCATATAAGTTGAATACCAAGTCAAAAATGTTGAAAGAAATAGTCTTTGTGTAGATCATAACTTAGGAGCATGAGCTTGTGAGTTGTTACCGTAAAATACTTCTCTGGCAATTCTGACACTCTACAGGTTCCCTCTAGGATACTTTCATCTATTTATGAGAAATCCAGGATGCATTACTGAGCTACCTGTCAGAGAAGTAGAAACTGTTAGTAGTTTTTGGGGATGCTAGTGTACATTTTTTCAAAAAAACTACGTACAAGACATATGAACTGTAATCATTATTTGGGTGCTCGAATCTAATTTCAGTAGTCACATTTCCGACTCACCTGCAGCAAGTTAGTGGAACTCTGACGGTCTGACTGACGTTTTTAGAGACAGTGTTCAGGCTGAAACAGTTAATGTGTATCCAACTGTTAATGGGCTATCTGATAATGATGCACAATTAATGAAAATAATCAGTTGGTCACCTTGCAGCCCTAAGGCAAGCAGTCAGGCACATTAATGAGAACAGTACACAATGTTTTAAGAGTACATTAAAAGGAATGGTACGGAATGAGGTACATATAGAAACAGATGCCAAATTCAGTTTATTCCGTAGTAAATTTATGTGAATATTTGAAAGTGGCTGTCCTAAAAAAAGTTATCCAGACAATCTACAAAAAAGAAAACAAAAAAAGTTGTGGATAACCAAGAGAAAATCCCACGTAAGAGGAAGAGGGATATTTGTATAAAGGCCACAGTAAGTTAATGCCTGACACTACTTGCTTACTACAAAAAAATACTGCAATTTTTTGTTTTAGGAGAGTCATTAAAGTGCAAAGAAGTGTGCCCATCCTGACTCAAATTAATAATGCAGATAATAAGATTAAAAGTATATGCGATAGTGTCAGATGGATGTTAGGGCAGCCATTCAGTGTACAGGATACCATAACAGTTAAACTAAACCTAAATGTAGCAACATAAATAGCATTAAATGATACAGTTGAAGAAGTGAGAGAATATAGAGTATATACATAAAAAACATTGAGCAATTAAAAGCAGCACCAACATAATTCACTGCAATTAATGAAATTATAAATGTTCTAAAAGAATAAAAGGTCACATGGCGTTGACAGAATTTGAAATACTGCTCTGGAAAGCTGTTATTAGTTATTAAGTAATCTCCTTAGTGATATATGTAAAGTATCACTGACATAAGGAATTTTTCCACAAAGATTAATATAGGCAATTATTAAACCTCTTTGTGATGAAGCTGACAAGAAAGATGTAATTTTCGTTCAGTTTCCTTACTGACATATTTGAAACAATAATGTACTCAAGAGAAGTCTAACATTTAATTAGAAAAAATTTAGTTTGCGTATCATAGCTTGGATCTCAGAACGGTTGCTCAACCAATATTTATACATTTACCTACCAAACACTAGGAACTTACATAATAAAATATCACCAATTGGTAATCTTTCGTTATCTCTCCAAGGCATTTGATTGTGATGATCGTATTAAACTTTTAGAAAAACTGAAGGTTTATAGAACACCCTTTCCTTATACATGTGAATGACTTTTTAGCAAACATATAGCAAGTAGAACTGGTACTTTATGTAGATAGTACAACTGTTATATTAAATTCCATTAGAGAGAAATGAAGAGACGAGATTGTTAATGATCTTTTCGAAAGGAGGGTTATGTAGTTCTCTGAATAACGACTCTCCCCAAATTTAGAGAAAACACACTATTTTCAATTTTGTACAAAAAATAGGCTTACCAACAGTCGAGATCGCACAAGAACAGGGGTCAATAAATAAATTAGAATGCTTCTAATTGTTGAGTTTACATACTGAAGAGAACTTGAAGCGGTAGAAGCATAATAATGAGCCTCTCAAATAATTAAGTTTAGCTAATTTTTCTATCTGTATAATTCTTGATCGTGGGAACAAACGAATCAACCTTCTACCAAATTTTGCATAGTGCCTCTCAATAACGTCTTATGGAATAATTTTCTGGGGCAACCCATCGTTTTGAAAGACTTAATTGCAGAGGAGTGGGCAGTAAGAAAAGTGTGTGGTGTTCACTTGATGTCGTCATGTAGATTTCTCTTCAAGAAGTTAGGCATCTTAACTGTACCGTCACAATACACAGCTAATGAAATTCGTTATAAGTAATCAACAAAATTTGAGGAGAACAACAAATGTCCATATCTACAACACTAGAGGAAAAATGACATTTATTATCCGTTATTAAAGGTGTCAGTGGCACAGAAAGGAGATCAATATGCAATAACAAAAATTTTCTATTATTTGCTCAATAATATAAAATGTCTGACAGGCAGGAAAACAATTTCTAATTTTCTATCATTTGCTCAATAATATAAAATGTCTGATAGGTAGGAAAACAATTTCTAAATCTAACCTAAAATCATTTCTCCTGGGCAACTACTTCTGTTCCATGGAAAAATATCTATTTATTAACCTGTAGTCTGGGAAAAGAAACACTTGTTATTCAGTGTAGTTGCATGAGTAGGACTAAAAAATGTTGTGTTCATTGCTATTGACACTAACCATGTATACATATCCCGTAAACTGATTCGCTCCACACTATTTTATAAAGAATTGTTCAAACGATATACGCAGCATAAAACTAGCTAAGCTACTCTAACAGTTGGATAAAGGACCATACGATTGTTGAGATATAGACGTGCTTATAGATGTACGAATGAATACGTTCCATGTACTACTCCAGAATTTACATTAAGACATGTGAATATCAGCGTCAATGTGTTACAAAAGGAACAACCAGTGCCACCCGTTACTGGCAAAATTGTTCCAGCTCTTGTTTTGTCTGTGAAAAATTGTAATTCTACTTTTTATCACTTGTCATTTATACTTTTTCAGTTGTTTTGTTAAACATTTAAATATGCAAATAGCAGAACGTATAGTACAGAAAACAATAACTGTAAACATTTTACTTACGTTGAGAGAGACAGTTACACAAGTTAGGGCAAAAAAGTTCTGTTGAAGAATAAGGGGACATAAGTGAAGGGAAGTACAGTCACTCGGCAGCCCAGCAAAAGAAAAGTGGATGCAGAGGAAGTGACAATATGTTATGGGGTGCAAAAGAACCAGGTCAATGCCGTTGAGTATTACCCACGAAATGATACTGGAGAGACTGCGAGAGAGAGAGGACAATATTAATCCAAAAGACCCAAGCAGCACGAGCCACTGGTTGGTGCGCCAAACTGAGAACGGCGCCAGCTGCGCAAAGACTAAGATTTCTATATAGGGCATGTCACAAGTAGTAGCGGCTGCCTGGGCGCCATGCTGAGAAAGGCACCCATGTGCGAGATTTGTATACATCGCATATCTGAATCACTATCGAAAACTGAGAAGGGTGAAAATGTATGACGGTAAAGGGGAAAGAGGTGCACCCAAGTGATAAGTTGCTTGTGTGCAAAAATGTTCTGGAACCGGCCCTGTCCGAAACAAAAATTCCAATACCCACTTTCCTACTGCGTATGTCCAACAACACAGATAAGTACATCAGACCATGTAAAAGTGTAGCTCTCGACATTTCTTCAACGATTTTGATTTTGCAGATGAACTGTTCTAAGTTATTTCAGAATGTTAACGTCTGTTTTACCCATCATCAGGATAAAATTATTCCTGTGGTGAAGTACTGAAACAGGTTGCTGACTGTTGTCCAGCGAGACCAGTTACAGGCACTGATATACTCGTATTTGTAGCACAAAGGTTACTGGATTGGAGCAGTTTTGGCCTGAAGATGACGTAGTGTAACGCTGAAACTGGTTGCCTAGAAATAAACCTATACAGGGTGTTACAAAAAGGTACGCCCAAACTTTCTCGAAACATTCCTCGCACACAAATAAAGAAAAGATGTTATGTTGACATGTGTCCGGAAACGCTCAATTTCCATGTTGGAGCTGATTTTAGTTTCGTCAGTATGTACTGTACTTCCTCGATTCACCGCCAGTTGGTCCAATTGAAGGAAGGTAATGTGGACTTCGGTGCTTGTGTTGACATGCGACTCATTGCTCTACAGTACTAGCATCAAGCACATCAGTATGTAGTGTCAACAGGTTAGTGTTCATCACGAACGTGGTTTTGCAGTCAGTGCAATGTTTACAAATGCGGAGTTGGCAGATGCCCATTTGATGTACGGATTAGCACGGGGCAATAGCCGTGGCGCGGTTCGCTTGTATCGAGACAGATTTCCAGAACGAAGGTGTCCCGACAGGAAGACGTTCGAAGCAATTGATCGGCGTCTTAGGGAGCACGGAACATTCCAGCCTATGACTTGCGACTGGGGAAGACCTAGAACGACGAGGACACCTGCAATGGACGAGGCAATTCTTTGTGCAGTTGACGATAACCCTAACGTCAGCGTCAGAGAAGTTGCTGCTGTACAAGGTAACGTTGACCACGTCACTGTATGGAGAGTGCTACGGGAGAACCAGTTGTTTCCGTACCATGTACAGCGTGTGCAGCACATTCAGCAGCTGATTGGCCTCCACGGGTACACTTCTGCGAATGGTTCATCCAACAATGTGTCAGTCCTCATTTCAGCGCAAATGTTCTCTTTACGGATGAGGCTTCATTCCAACGTGATCAAATTGTAAATTTTCACAATCAACATGTGTGGGCTGACGAGAATCCGCACGCAATTGTGCAATCACATCATCAACACAGATTTATTGTGAACGTTTGGGCAGACATTGTTGGTGATGTCTTGATTGGGCCCCATGTTCTTGCACCTACGCTCAATGGAGTACGTTATCATGATTTCATACTGGATACTCTACCTGTGCTACTAGAACATGTGCCTTTACAAGTACGACACTATATGTGGTTCATGCACGATGGAGCTCCTGCACAGTTCAGTCGAAGTGTTCGTACGCTTCTCAACAACAGATTCGGTGACCGATGGATTGGTAGAGGCGGACGAATTCCATGGCCTCCACGCTCTCCTGACCTCAACCCTCTTGACTTTCATTTACGGGGGCATTTGAAAGCTCTTGTCTACGCAACCCCGGTACCAAATGTAGAGACTCTTCGTGCTCGTATTGTGGACGGCTGTGATACAATACGACATTCTCCAGGGCTGCATCAGCGCTTCAGTGATTCCATGCGACGGAGGGTGGATGCATGTATCCTTGCTAACGGAGGACATTTTAAACATTTCCTGTAACAAAGTGTTTTAAGTCATGCTGGTACGTTCTGTTTCTGTGTGTTTCCAATCCAGATTAATGTGATTTGAAGAGAAGTAATAAAATGAGCTCTAACATGGAAATTAAGCGTTCCCGGACACATGTCCACATAACATATTTGCTTTCTTTGTGTATGAGGAATGTTTCCTGAAAGTTTGGCCGTACCTTTTTGTAACACCCTGTATAACGGCGGTTGGTATTGTTTTTATTGAACAGCCGTAGTCTCATACTCGACCAGAAGATGGAGTTACATAGATTAAATATGAGTGAACATTTTAAATGAAAGACAATCATGTATCTGTCATACTAAATCTCGGGATCGTAGATACTTTCCGTTTGAACATCGTGCCGCTGAATCGTCAGACAGCCACATGGCGATAGATCACGCTTGAGCTCGTGAAAATGAAACGACAATGGAACGGATGAACGCTAACTGCAAGAACCGTGTCACACGTCTAAACTTATGAAACACGTTTTTTAAAGTGAATTTTACAAGTTTTGTACAACAAATAATCGAAATGAGTGATTAATGTTTCGACAACAGACTTCAGTATACTTCAACTGACTACGTTGCTGCATTATCCGATGTTATCAGTTGTGAATAATGCATCCTAATTTTAAAATTTATCCGATTAAGTGAACATTTGTGGATCTTCTCAGGTTGGCTCTTGTTGTGTGAGTGTTAGATCTCATCGTGTGTTTCCCCAATCTGGCAGAACTAATTAACATTACAAGGCTCTGTCTTTAGCTGGCAATGGAAGAAGCAAGAGGATAACCGACGTGGGGAGTCAATCAGGTACGTTGGTTTAGATATGTGGTTATAAAATATCCAGTCCTTACGTAACTTTGTGCAACTATCACATGTGAGAGAGAACAACAATATTTTAATATTATTTTATTCTTGTTGGATCTTGTGAACTCCGCAACCGTCAAGGGTAGCTGGCGAATGACATAACCAGCCACAAATACTTTCTCACAGTTTTATTTTACTCCCATACCCGGATTCGGGCCACCATGCCCTTCTTGAGATGGCTAACGTTATTCGTTATATAGATGTTTTGCTTAGCAGCATATCGTCTGTTCCATACCGCACAAGATTATTTGATCACTTACATACATTTCAGAAGATGGCAGTTCGTTTTTTGCTGTCCATGTGGTTTTGTAGATCGATGTATATGTTCTTGAATACCACGACAACACACACATTGTACAAAAGTGTGTCACAGTAGCTTTTGTACGATATGTGTGTTGTGGTGGTATTCAAGAGCATACACATCGAGCTAGAAAATCACTTGGACAACGACAAAACGAACCGCCATCTACTTCAATGTGTGTAACTGACCACAACAAATGTGCAAGCACTTTCGCGAGTTTTATTAATGAAACAATTGATAAAGTGGCACTAAATACTCAAATGTTATTGTGCAGTGTGGAGCAGACGAATTCTGTTAACCAAAGCATCTACGTAACCAGAAATGTTAGCCACCAGAAGACGGGCGTAGTAGCCCAAAACCGGTTATAGCAGTAAAAAAAAAAAAAAAAAAAAAAAAAAAAACATTCAAAAAGTATTTGTGGCTGGTTATGTCGTTCACCAACCACAGATATTTTAATAGTCTGGTGTGTTCTACGTCTACATCTACATCCATACTCCGCAAGCCACCTGACGGTGTGTGGTGGAGGGTACCTTGAGTACCTCTATCGTTCTCCCTTCTATTCCAGTCTCTTACTGTTCGTGGAAAGAAAGAAAGAAAGAAAGAAAGAAAGTAAACGTAGCAAGCAAACACCCAGTGAGCCACAGAGCTAGGCTTCCGCACTGCTTTTACAGATAAGGAACATCCGGGTAGCGCCCAAGCGCTTATCAACCCGGAACAGCTGGCGCAACCGGAAGTTTTGATTTTTCGCGTCTCTATTGCAGAGTCTTCCACTGCAGTTTGCCTATCATCCCCGTAATTCTTTCGCGATTACTAAATGATCCTGTAACGAAGCGCGGTGCTCTCCGTTGGATCTTCTCTATCTCTTCTACCAACCCTATCTGGTACGGATCCCACACAGGTGAGCAGTATTCAAGCAGTGGGCGAACAAGTGTACTGTAACCTACTTCCTTTGTTTTCGGACTGCATTTCCATAGGATTCTTCCAGTGAATCTCAGTCTGGCAGCTGCTTTACCGACGATTAATTTAAAAGGTGATTCCATTTTAAATCACTCCTAATGCCTACTCCCAGATAATTTATGGAATTAACTGCTTCCAGTTGCTGGCCTGCTATATTGTAGCTAAATGATAAAGGATCTTAATCCACGGAAAACATTAGGGCCACCCATTGGCTGCTGAAATCGTGTGTTACGTCAATTTTGAGAATATCTGATGACATTGCTATCCTTAATGAAGGTGGAGAAGAATTACAGGAGCTCTCGAATGTAATGAGCGTCTAATGACCAGACAGTATGGATTGATAATGAACCGAAGAAAGGCGAAAGTAATGGGTAATGTAAAAAATGAGATAATCGATGAAATTAACATCAGAATTGAGGACCACATTTTAGAAGAAGTGAGGGAATTCGGCTTTCTTGGAAACTAAATAACATGACAGACATAGCAAGGTACGCGCAACAAGCGGAGTAGGACAGGCAGAGGGCACTCGTGACCAAAAGAAAACTACTAGAGTCCAAAATCGGGCTTAATTTGGGCAAGAAATTTCTGAGAACGGACGTTTACAGTGCAGCATTGCATGGAAGTAACTCACGGACTTTCCCATTGCAAGTTTCTGCTGCGTCTGTCAAGACCTTGTCGCGTGCGGGAGTTGAAACTATAAGCTTCGTTCCTTTTTCTAATGGAGACGAAATCTTTCCCAAGTTGACTGAAGTGGAGTAGGGAATGGGGAAAACAGTGGGATAGGGTTTGCACTTGAAACACAAGCGAGAGCACGACTGCCTTTGTGACGGGCGAAATGCCGAAAAACGAGTTTGTAACGGCAAAGGAGAGAAAATTAATAAGATTCGCATCACCGGCTTCCTTTATCTCCGGCGGCAGGCTCTCACGGAATTCGAAATTTAATTAAAGGCATTAAAACACACTTACACCGCGGTGAACATACACCGGGGCCGGCGATAAGTCATTAGATAAAGGCAGCGACGGGGCGACCAATCGGCCGCCCCGATCGGACGATTCGGCTTTTAATCGCCGACTAATTGCAGGGCCCACGCCGCCCACGCGGTGCCGAGGCGCGCTGGTGTCTGTATCGCCGGCCGCATCGACAGCGCCGTGTGTTGTTTTAATAACAACCGGCCGCATTAATTGTTGCGGCGCGGACACGCCCACCGCGGGCAGACGGCGCCCGGGGCTGCAGGTCGACAGCTTCTCTGCGGGCCCGGTGTGGAGCGGGTGCAACATCTGGAGCGTCCTGGACTGGGGAAAGGTGCTGGCAGGGAACCCCTTGAGTGTGGGGTCGCAAGCTCAATCTTTAGTAAGGTTAGTTTGAAAGTGTTGTCGAAACAGTTATACAGGAAAAATGTTAGCTGCTAATGGTTGACCATGTTCGTCAGAAGGGCGACAGAAAATGAGTTGGAAGGTGCGGAGGTCAACCTCCTAAGGGATGTAAGTAACACACTTCATAAAATGGACATCGTCACTTTCAAGAAATGTTCAAAACCAGCCATTAACTTGCACCGCGAACAGCGATTGAGAAACGGCACGCCACAGTGATCTACATCTACATCTATATTTATACTCCGCAAGCCACCCAACGGTGTGTGGCGGAGGGCACTTTACGTGCCACTGTCATTACCTCCCTTCCCTGTTCCAGTCGCGTATGGTTCGCGGGAAGAACGACTGCCGGAAAGCCTCCGTGCGCCCTAGAATCTCTCTAATTTTACATTTGTGATCTCCTCGGGAGGTATAAGTAGGGGGAAGCAATATATTCGATACCTCATCCAGAAACGCACCCTCTCGAAACCTGGCGAGCAAGCTACACCGCGATGCAGAGCGCCTCTCTTGCAGAGTCTGCCACTTGAGTTTGCTAAACATCTCCTTAACGCTATCACGGTTACCAAATAACCCTGTGACGAACCGCGCCGCTCTTCTTTGGATCTTCTCTATCTCCTCTGTCAACCCGACCTGGTACGGATCCCACACTGATGAGCGATACTCAAGTATAGGCCGAACGAGTGTTTTGTAAGCCACCTCCTTTGTTGATGGACTACATTTTCTAAGGACTGTCCCAATGAATCTCAACCTGGCACCCGCCTTACCAAAAATTAATTTTATATGATCATTCCACTTCAAACCGTTCCGTACGCATACTCCCAGATATTTTACAGAAGTAACGGCTACCAGTGTTTGTGCCGCTATCATATAATCATACAATGAAGGATCCTTCTTTCTATGTATTCGTAATACATTCGCTCCATCAAGATCCTTGGGAGTTACAAACCGTGTACGACGTTCAGCTAGGTATACCCTCTTAAAAGATGAATATACAATCATACTGGCGTAACGGGATGATCAGTACTGATGGAATGTGATGGCATGCAACCGAATGTGGTGGAGCTTATCGTGAAACTGGCTATTCTTTAAGGCGCAGCTACGCACAGAGCGATAATATGTTTCGTAGGCACGTAAAGAACAAACATCCAGATGCTGAATTTGCCTAGTGGTTCCAGGTGGTATGAACTGCAAGGTCACTCACTTTTCAGGAAGGATTGTTTGCCCTAAAGGAGTACGATTTATATACGCACACCACGAATCGAGGAAAAGCAATTGATTTTGACGAGCTATTGGCCAAAAGCAGTGCTCATACCATACTTGTAGTTCCCTTACTCCAATTTTCCTACTCCCGCTTGCTGTAAATATTGCCCACTGTTCTTGTAATATCACGCACGAGAGAAAGAATGGTAGGAGGCAGAACACCTCCAACTTCTCACAGCACAACAAATAACTTTTCAGTCCTATCTACCATCCATATTAACAGGCGCCATCATTGTATACGAATGCATTGAGGTATTGATGTTAGTTGATTGTGATCCAACTCTTTTGGTACCTCTAATTTCCAGCGTTCCTTTCACATGTATTTCATCTTCAAGTTCCGATTGGTCGAAGTTGAAAACAAATTGCTTCCTGAACGATGGGATAAATTTGTTTATCTCATCTACAAATTTTCTGACCGATTCCGCAGTTTGCTGTGCATCGTTGACTATTTGTTTGAAATTTCATCTTACAACTTCCAATTCTGTATCTTTGTTTGAAGTTATGCAATATCCATTGTTTGCTTGAAATCACTGTAATCTTTCGCGCACCATTTGACGTGCATAACATAGTAGTTCACTATCATGCTCATCCTGCAAATTGTATCGAGCGTCCTTAAAACCCACAAACATTAGTTTTTGTAACAAGTGCACCTTGTCCTCCATTGAATATCCGTAATTTTTCTTGTGCACTACACAGTCATACTGCTGCCGACTTATTCGGAATCTTTTCATAACTTTTGTTTTACTATGCTGCGTATGATATTCCGTGTACGTAATTATGTTTAGCACCTGCTCCTTGGGCAATGATTGTCCTTTACTACATTTCACTGGAGACGGGATTTGGGGCTCCCTGTACAAGAATGATGAACTGCTGTCTTGACACACGTTTCAGTATCACATTCACTTGTTAAGCACATATCATCACCATTGTATTCCTCATGTACTTTGTCCGCACCAGTGAAGGGTATACGACACCATACATTCCGCTGAATCGTCTTGCAGAAACGTTAATATTTCATCCGCCACTTCTTTCTCCCTTTGCGAAATTCCTTGGATTCCTTTCTGACGAAATGTCAACTTCGGAAACTGTTGTTGTAGATAAAGTGTAACGTCTGCTTTGTTTCACGTTGCCATTGCTGTGCTTTGTATCAACACCACTAGAACTACAACACTGTCGTGAGTTACTGGTCGACTAAGCAGTTCGACTACGCTCCGTAGCCTCATGCTGTGCCCACCAGTGGATACCTCCAGTCCCTCCCCCTGTTGCCATTGTCAGCCAATACTGTAGTTGCATGGTAGACAATATGTGGGACCTCGAATGGCGTAACATTATTGGTCTTCCGCGAGCTCCCACTCAAGGGGTTCCATTTGTGTCACATGCAGGTAAAGTCGACTCTTACTGTGAGACCTGAACTCCTCCCGGCGTATACAATGTTCAAATAACTTTGGGGACTGCAGCTGAGTGATGTCGACAACGGCCGATATTTCGACAGGTGCACAACCTGTCATCTCCAAGGCGAAACTGCAGCAAGTGAACGCTGTGCAAGGGAACTGAAAACCTCGGTGGCATCACACAACCAGAAATGACCGACGCCATAAGTTACCGACAGCGAAAATTACTGAACAGCGGGTGAGGCAGCATTAACTCTGTCCCACTGTTTTTTGGCAACGGAGAGCACAGCATTCGAAGCAGAATTTAAGTAAAAATCTTCCTCTCTATTCATAAGGTTACTTGCTACTTCAATTTTAACTGCTTCCTTAATAACACAATCACAACAGCTTGAAGTGCATTCCAGAATCTCATCCTTGTTACATTCCATGGGATAACAAGCACCAAGGCAGTGTTCTGCTATAGCATATTTCCTCAATAGTTGTAAGCGAGAGTGGTGTTTAGGTTGAGTACACTGATCATACACAGTACTGATAGTCTGAACAATACATGACAAGCCACATCTACAAGGAATGGCGAAGTTGTTCGTCATACTAATTCTCCTGCCTCCAGTCGCATCAAGCAATGCGCTGGCTTAGATCTTGTTCGTGAAAGGATCCATTGCACTCGAAAGCAGTTGGATTTGTTTTCCACGGAACTATTTCGGCTTCACTTAATTATCGTTCAGAAATTTCGGCTTTTCCATGGGATTGGTTCGATGGTGCTTCATTGTCGCAGTCTCACAGGAAATTTCATTCTGTGACTGCCTGGCATTTGGAGACGTTTGAACGTTTCCGTGGCTCGCAATCTAATACTATATCTGACGGAGAAAAAAAGCAAAGTTCGTAATACACTCCTGGAAATTGAAATAAGAACACCGTGAATTCATTGTCCCAGGAAGGGGAAACTTTATTGACACATTCCTGGGGTCAGATACATCACATGATCACACTGACAGAACCACAGGCACATAGACACAGGCAACAGAGCATGCACAATGTCGGCACTAGTACAGTGTATATCCACCTTTCGCAGCAATGCAGGCTGCTATTCTCCCATGGAGACGATCGTAGAGATGCTGGATGTAGTCCTGTGGAACGGCTTGCCATGCCATTTCCACCTGGCGCCTCAGTTGGACCAGCGTTCGTGCTGGACGTGCAGACCGCGTGAGACGACGCTTCATCCAGTCCCAAACATGCTCAATGGGGGACAGATCCGGAGATCTTGCTGGCCAGGGTAGTTGACTTACACCCTCTAGAGCACGTTGGGTGGCACGGGATACATGCGGACGTGCATTGTCCTGTTGGAACAGCAAGTTCCCTTGCCGGTCTAGGAATGGTAGAACGATGGGTTCGATGACGGTTTGGATGTACCGTGCACTATTCAGTGTCCCCTCGACGATCACCAGTGGTGTACGGCCAGTGTAGGAGATCGCTCCCCACACCATGATGCCGGGTGTTGGCCCTGTGTGCCTCGGTCGTATGCAGTCCTGATTGTGGCGCTCACCTGCACGGCGCCAAACACGCATACGACCATCATTGGCACCAAGGCAGAAGCGACTCTCATCGCTGAAGACGACACGTCTCCTTTCGTCCCTCCATTCACGCCTGTCGCGACACAACTGGAGGCGGGCTGCACGATGTTGGGGCGTGAGCGGAAGACGGCCTAACGGTGTGCGGGACCGTAGCCCAGCTTCATGGAGACGGTTGCGAATGGTCCTCGCCGATACCCCAGGAGCAACAGTGTCCCTAATTTGCTGGGAAGTGGCGGTGCGGTCCCCTACGGCACTGCGTAGGATCCTACGGTCTTGGCGTGCATCCGTGCGTCGCTGCGGCCCGGTCCCAGGTCGACGGGCACGTGCACCTTCTGCCGACCACTGGCGGCAACATCGATGTACTGTGGAGACCTCACGCCCCACGTGTTGAGCAATTCGGCGGTACGTCCATCCGGCCTCCCGCATGCCCACTATACGCCCTCGCTCAAAGTCCGTCAACTGCACATACGGTTCACGTCCACGCTGTCGCGGCATGCTACCAGTGTTAAAGACTGCGATGGAGCTCCGTATGCCACGGCAAACTGGCTGACACTGACGGCGGCGGTGCACAAATGCTGCGCAGCTAGCGCCATTCGACGGCCAACACCGCGGTTCCTGGTGTGTCCGCTGTGCCGCGCGTGTGATTATTGCTTGTACAGCCCTCTCGCAGTGTCCGGAGCAAGTATGGTGGGTCTGACACACCGGTGTCAATGTGTTCTTTTTTCCATTTCCAGGAGTGTATCGGCATCCACAGCTGAAGGTATGCATTCTTGAATAATAAGCCAAAAACAAATGGTCTATGATCCTTCAATAGTATTACAGGCCTCACAACGTTAGAGTTGAGTCTTCAGGTACCTCTAAATAAAGAAGAATAGCAAATGGGGAAAATAAAAATTTACACTGATCAGCCAGAACATTATGACCACCGCCTACCATCGATATAAACCTTCCAGTCGATGGAAGCGGCACCTGGCGAGAACTGACTGCTAGTCAGACACACGCACGGTGCACGTATAATCATTGAACGTGCTGTCCGTGTGCAGAATGGGGAAGGCGCACGATCTGACTAAGTTTGACCGAGGGCAGATTGTGATGTCCCAGAGACGGGGCACGAGTATTCCGGAAACTGCACGATTTGTCGTATGTTCAAGGAGTGCTGGGGTGTTGCTGGGGTGTCTTCAACACGTGGCGAACACAAGGTGAAACCACGTCCAGACGACATGGGTTTGGGCGCCCACCCCTCATTATAGATGTCGGACGTCGTAGGTTGGGCAGACTGGTAAAACAGGATGGGCGGAGAACTGTGGCGGAAATGATGTCAGGATTTAATGCTGTACAGAGTACAAGTGTGTGTGAACATTCCTGAAGATGGGCCACCGTAGCCGACAACCCATGCATGTGTCAATATTAACACCACGACATCGGCAACTACGACTGAAATGAGCAAGTCACCATCAGCACTGGACGTCGGTGCAGTGACAGAGCGTTGTATGGTTTGAAGAATCCCGATATCTTCTTCATTATACCGTAGGGAGGGTGCGAATCCGTGGTCTTCCAGGGGAACAATTCCTTGGCACCTGTACTGCGGGACAGGGACAAGCTAGCGGCGGCTCCATTCTGCTCTTTGGAACATTCGTGTGGGAATCCAAGGCTCCAGTGAAGCTCATGCAGCAGGCCGGAGTGGCCGAGCGGTTCTAGGCGCTACAGTCTGGAGCCGCGCGACCGCTACGGTTGCAGGTTCGAATCCTGCCTCGGGCATGGATGTGTGTGATGTCCTTAGGTTAGTTAGGTTTAAGTAGTTCTAAGTTCTAGGGGACTGATGACCTCAGAAGTTAAGTCCCATAGTGCTCAGAGCCTTTTGAATCATTTTGAAGCTCATGAAAGGTACCATGACGGCCAAGGAGTATCACAAAGTGGTTGCAGACCACGTACACCCCTTCATGACGATCATGTTTCCCTATGGATGTGGCATTTTCCAAAAAGATAACCCTCCATGTCACAAGTTCAGGAGTGTTGTGGAGTGGTTCGAGGGACACAGTGGCGAGTTCAGTTTCTGTGGTGGCCCCCAACTCGCCAGATCTGAACCCGACCGAACGGTTCTGGGATGTGACTGAACGTGGCGTCAGATCTCATCCTCCCCTCTCAGGGTTTTACGGAATTTTCCAAAAAGATAACCCTCCATGTCACAAGTTCAGGAGTGTTGTGGAGTGGTTCGAGGGACACAGTGGCGAGTTCAGTTTCTGTGGCGGCCCCCAACTCGCCAGATCTGAACCCGACCGAACGGTTCTGGGATGTGACTGAACGTGGCGTCAGATCTCATCCTCCCCTCTGAGGGTTTTACGGAATTTTCCAAAAAGATAACCCTCCATGTCACAAGTTCAGGAGTGTTGTGGAGTGGTTCGAGGGACACAGTGGCGAGTTCAGTTTCTGTGGTGGCCCCCAAATCGCCAGATCTGAACCCGACCGAACTGTTCTGGGATGTGACTGAACGTGGCGTCAGATCTCATCCCCCCTCTCAGGGTTTTACGGAATTTAGGTAACATGTGTGTGCAGAAATGGTGCCAGCTTCTTCCACCGACCTAGAAGGCCTCGTTAGCTTACGCCATGACGCGTCGGCGCTGTTATCTGTGTCAAAGGTGGACATACCGTCTAACAGGTAGGTGGTCATAATGTTCTGTCTGATCAGTGTATATATACTTTTTAGAAATGACAGTAATATATGGAGAATATATGTGATCGTATGAGACCCAACTCGCTTTATTTGTTCATGAGACCCAGAAAATATTAGATACAGGCTCCCAGGTAGGTGCTATTTTTCTTGACTTCCGGAAGGGATCGATACAGTTCCGCACTGTCGCCTGATAAACAAAGTAAGAGCCTACGGAATATCAGACCAGTTGTGTGGCTGGATTGAAGAGTTTTTAGCAAACAGAACACAGCATTTTGTTATCAATGGAGAGACGTCTACAGACGTTAAAGTAACCTCTGGCGTGCCACAGGGGAGTGTTATGGGACCATTGATTTTCACAATATATATAAATGACCTAGTAGATAGTGTCGGAAGTTGCATGCGGCTTTTCGCGGAGGATGCTGTAGTATACAGAGAAGTTGCAGCATTAGAAAATTGTAGCGAAATGCAGGAAGATCTGCAGCGGATAGGCACTTGGTGCAGGGAGTGGCAACTGTCCCTTAACATACACAAATGTAATGTATTGCGAATACATAGAAAGAAGGATCCTTTATTGTATGATTATATGATAGCGGAACAAACACTGGTAGCAGTTACTTCTGTAAAATATCTGGGAGTATGCGTGCGGAACGATTTGAAGTGGAATGATCATATAAAATTAATTGTTGGTAAGGCGGGTACCAGGTTGAGATTCATTGGGAGAGTGCTTCGAAAATGTAGTCCATCAACAAAGGAGGTGGCTTACAAAACACTCGTTCGACCTATACTTGAGTATTGCTCATCAGTGTGGGATCCGTACCAGATCGGTTTGACGGAGGAGATAGAGAAGATCCGAAGAAGAGCGGCGCGTTTCGTCACAGGGTTATTTGGTAACCGTGATAGCGTTACGGAGATGTTTAATAAACTCAAGTGGCAGACTCTGCAAGAGAGGCGCTCTGCATCGCGGTGTAGCTTGCTCGCCAGGTTTCGAGAGGGTGCGTTTCTGGATGAGGTATCGAATATATTGCTTCCCCCTACTTATACCTCCCGAGGAGATCACGAATGTAAAATTAGAGAGATTAGAGCGCGCACGGAGGCTTTCAGACAGTCGTTCTTCCTGCGAACCATACGCGACTGGAACAGGAAAGGGAGGTAATGACAGTGGCACGTAAAGTGCCCTCCGCCACACACCGTTGGGTGGCTTGCGGAGTATAAATGTAGATGTAGATGTAGATGTAGAACATATTACAGCATTATATAAAAATACATAATTGTAAAAAGAAAATTTAAAGGTAGTAATCAACTTAGTTATTTTCAGATCATTCACAGGAAAAGCTAAACGCACTAGACGTCTCATCATCCCAGTCAGGATAAACAGATTCGTTGAAATGGTGACGAAAGTGAAAATCTGAAAAAAGATGAAATGAAGAAAACGGCCGTAAAAGAAGGACATCCCTAAAGAGGAATAATGAAGTTATAAAACCATAAAAATAGGCTTAAAAACGAACGGAGATATTAAACAGCAATCGCAGTCAAAAGGCGGGACGTACTGAAGAGCACCACACAAAGGGCCATAGAATAAATTAGAATGAACAAAAGAACGGTAAAGAGATGCAAAGCAAATATAACATGTCTTCCCAGAACGTCTCTGATGCATGTCGGTGAGAGCCGTCACGGGCGGCTGACAGTAAAATACTGAGTACATGCGTCAGTACCAAGTAAACAACGGGCGCGGCTAATCCGGAAGAGACAGGCAGTGCGTAAAAATGTAAATAATCTAAATAAGAATTTGGGAGGCGTCCTTACAATAGCGATGTACTGTTAAAAGTGCAGTAAAATGACTGCTGAAATCTGTTAGCTACAATGCAGACAATCAGAATTTACACTGAAGAGCCAAAGAGACTGGTAAACCTGCATAATATCGTCTAGGGCCCACGCAAGCACGCTGAAATGCGCAACACGACGTGGCATGGACTCGAGTAATGTCTGAAGTAGTGCTGGAGCGAACAGACACCATGAATCCTGCAGGGCTGCCCGCAAATCCGTAAGAGTACGAGAGGTTGGAGATCTCTTCTGAACAGCACGTTGCAAGGCATCCCAGTTATGCTCAATAATGTTCACGTCTGGGGACTTGGGTGGGGAGCGGAAGTATTTAAACTCAGAAGAGTGTTGTTGGAGTCACTCTGTAGCAATCCTGGACATGAGGGGTATTACATTGTCCTGATGGAATAGCCCAAGTCCGTCGGAACGCACAACTGACATGAAAGGAAGCAGGTGATCAGAGAGGATGCTTACGTACCTGTCACCTGTCGGAGTCGCATCCAGACGTAACAGGAGTCGTATATCACCCCAACTGCACACGCCCCACACCATTACAGAGCCTGCACCAGCTTGAACAGTCCCCTGCTGACTTGCAGGGTCCATGGATTCATGAGGTTGATTGATGAAGTTGTCAATATACCTGTTCAGGTACATCCGCTCGATACAATTTGAAACGAGACTCGTCCGGCCAGGCAACATGTTTCCAGTCATCAACAGTTCGATATCGGTGTTGACCAGCTCAGGCGAGGAGTAAACCTTTGTTTCGTGAAGTCGTCAAGGGTACACGAGTGGGCCTTCGGCCCCGAAAGCGCATATCGATGATATTTCGTCGATGACCCGGCACTGAAATTTGCAGCAATTTTGGGAAGGGTTGCACTTCTGTCACGCTGAACGATTCCCTTCAGTCGTCGTAGACCCTGTTCTTGCAACACCTTTTTCCGGCCGCAGCGATGTTGGGGACTTTATGTTTTACCTGATTCCTGATGTTCGCGGTACACTCTCGAAAAGGTCGTACGGGAAAATCCCCATTTCATCGCTACCTCGGAGATGCTGTGTCACATCGCTCGTGCGCTGACTATAAAACCACGTTCAGACTAATTTAAATCTTGATAATCTGCCATTGTAGCAGCAGACATTTGTAGTCTTATATAGGTGTTGCTGACCGCAGTGCCGTATTCTACCTGTTTACATATCTCTGTATTTGAATACGCATGCCTATACCAGTTTATTTGACGCTTCGGTGTAGATATTGTTCCCTGTCTTTTTCTTTACTCTTCATATAATGCTGAACGTGTCTTATTTTTTCTTATGATTTCTTTTTTAATATTTGCCTTCTAAATGCCGAACGAGTAAAATAAATGAATCATTTCACACCGTCATAAATTTCACATTCGAAACTCATCAGAGAGGACCTAGCATCTGGTCGCTTCCGTACCACATTTGTTCAGGCCCTTCAAAAATGGTTCAAATGGCTCTGAGCACTATGGGACTCAACTGCTGTGGTTATCAGTCCCCTAGAACTTAGAACTACTTAAACCTAACTAACCTAAGGACATCACACACATCCATGCCCGAGGCAGGATTCGAACCTGCGACCGTAGCAGTCGCGCGGTTCCGGACTGCGCGCCTAGAACCGTGAGACCACCGCGGCCGGCAGGCCCTTCACACCTCACAACTCACCAGAGACATTACTGTAGCAGACGCTACAGACGTCGGGGACAGGCGTCGGATCTTGCTGGCTACAGGATCACTACTACTTTAACATCAGGCAGAAAGTTGTTAGAGACACTAGCTGCATGTGGTCGAGCGTTATTTTGTTGAAAAATTGCACAGCCGTCGGCTGAAAGGTAACACCTGAGAACGCAGGATCTCCTCCAGAGTGCCCTCAGTTATTACTAGTCGTAGCCAAGAGTGATACCGCAGCACCTCCCCAAAACATTGGAAGAATGGACCCTCTAACCCAGGCAGCCGTCGTACTCACCGACAATATGCATCCGGGGTAGTGAAAACCCGCGATTCATCGCTGAGCAATGTGAGACGCGATTCATCAACAGTCTATGCTTCCATAGCACCACACTAGTCCAATAGCAGTCGTTTGTGTTGTGGTGTTAAAGGCAGCCTACGCACGGAATGTAGACTCCCTAGTCCGGCTGCCGCTGGTCTCCGACCAATCGTGCGAGATGACACAGAATGTTGCAGGGAATCCATTTCTTATTCTCAGATGGCGTGCAAAGATATGAAGGAGTTACGATGTACTTGGTGTACAATACGGCGGTCCTTGCCTGTAGTGGTCTGACAGAACCCTGACGGCCAGTATGCTTGCCCTCACGTCCCCATGCAGTCTAACAAAGTGCTGCAAGTCCCATCCGAACCTACCAAACTCTGGGTATCGCATGATTCGTCCAGCTGGTCAAACGGAGACCCACAATGAGCACTCTTTTGAACACTCTCAGGAAGCTGATAACGCTGCCTCACAGGCACTGCAAGTTGGTGTCCTTGTCAGTCATTACTCAGTATCTGACTCTGTTCTACATCAACATAGCTACTCTGAAAACCTCATTTATGTACCTGGCACACGGTTCACGACTGTTCTCCGTTATTTAACTCTCGAACAGCGGACAGAGAAAACAAACACCTACATCCTTCCGTGCGAGCTCTGATTTCCCTTATTTTATGATGATGATCGTTTCTACCTATATAGGTCAGCGTCAAAAAATATGTTCGCACTTGGAGGAGAAAGTTGGTGATCCAAATTTCGCGAGAAGATCCCGCAGTAACTAGAAACCTCTGTGGTTTAGTGATGTCCACCTCAAATCCTACATCATGTGCGTGACACTCTCTGCTCTGTTTCTCAATAGTAGAAAACGTGCTATTCTTCTGTAAAGGATCCCACACCGCGCAGCAGTACTCCAAAAAAGGACGGACAAGCGCAGTGTAGGCAGTCTCTTTAGTAGATCTGTTGCATCTTTTAAGTGTTCTGCAAATAACTCATTTGTAAATGTAATTCCTAGGTATTAATTGAATTTATGGCCTTTAGATTTAAGTAATTTGTCGTGCAAGCGAAGTTTAAGGGATTCCTTTTAGCACTCATGTAGTTGATCTTAAACTTTTCATTATTTAGCGTCAATTGCCAATATTCGCACCATACAGATATCTTTTCTAAATCGTTTCGCAATTTTTTGATCTTCTGACAACTTTACTAAACGATACACAACAGCATCATCTGCAAACAATTTAAGACGACTGCTCAGATTGTCTACTAAATCGTTTGTATAAACAAGGAACAGCAAAGGGCCTATAACTCTACCATAGGGAACGCCAGAAATCACTGCTATTTTATTCGATGACTTACCGTCAACTACTGCTAACTGTGACTTCTATGACAGGAAATCGGGAATACACTCAGAAAACTGAGACAATATTCCATAAGCAGGCAATATCTACTTCTAAGATACACGTGTTGGCAGCTGTTCTTGATTCATAATACTTTGAGCAGCCAGCTCGAGACGGATAACCAATAACAACAAATCTTGAGTCACATTCTGGAATATTTACTTCGTCTTCATTGGTGAAAGAACTTCGAAAGGCTGTGTTTAGTAACTCTGCTTTGGCAGCACTGTCGTCGATAGTATTTCCATTGCTATCGCGCAGAGAACGTATTGATTGTGTCTTGCTGTTAGCACACTTTACAGACGACCAGAATCTCTTTGAATTTTCTGCCAGGTTTCGAGACAAATTTTCGTTGTGTAAATTATTATAAGCATCTCGCATTAAAGTCTACGGTAAATTTGGAGCTTCTATTCATCTGGGATTTTTGCTTTCGTTTAAATTTGGCATGCTTTTTTCGTTGTTTCTGCAACAGCGTTCTCACGTGTGTTGTGTACAATAGGGGATCAGCTCCATTGTTCATTAATTTATTTGGTATAAATCTCTGAATTGCTGTTGACACTATTTCTTTGAATTCCGTTGGAAGGATTGGAGATTATCACTTAAGAAGGCGCCTAGGGAATTTTATTTGCTTTTTTGAATAGATGTATTTTTGGCTTGTTTTCGGTGGATTTGGGAGTTCGATATTCAGTCTCTCTATGACAACTCTGTGTTCACTAATACACCCGTGTTAACCTACTTTATTATTCACAGTTCTTGCGTTTCCGCCATTGTCTACGGAAGAGTTTGTTTGCATTGTAGCATAGTTTCCCATCGTCTTTAGTGTGGATAGGGACTGTGACTGCCATGTGAGGACGCGAGCTGAGTTCGTGACACTTCCCTCTCACCTCCAGCCTATGTTGACTGCAGTTACACAGCTTGAGGCTGCAGTGGATTATTTGCTGCTAAAAAGGTCAAGTCTGTTTTCACAACTGTTTACTATTCGAGTGGGGTCATGAACTAATTTCACGAAATAATTTTCAGAGAATGCTTTTAGCACAAATTCGGATGATGTTTTACGCGTACCTCCGGAATTAAACATCTATTTTCGCCAACATATCGAGGGTAAATTGATGTCTCCACCAACTATAACTGTAAGAGTTAGGTACATGTTTGAAATCAGACTCAAGTTATCTCTGAACCTTTCAGAAATCTTATCATCTAAATTGATAGGTCGATAAAAGGATCGAATTATTATTTTATTCCGGTTGCCAAGAATTACTTCTACCCATACTGACCCACAGGGATTATCTACTTCAATTTCTCTACACGATAAACTGCTTCTAACAGCAACAAACATGCCACTATCCTTTCTGAACACCGTTAGGTCCTTTGTAAAAATTTCGGCTGGACTTATCTCCTGCTTTAGCCATCTTTCAGCGCCTATATCGCTTTGAGAATCAGTCTATTAGGGTTTGGAGCTCTGGTACTTTCCCAACACAGCTACGACACTTTCAGTGTTGTTATACCGGTGGTTCCTAGATACACGCCGTCCGGTGTGGCCGTGCGGTTAAAGGCGCTTCAGTCTGGAACCGCGTGACCGCTACGGTCGCAGGTTCGAATCCTGCCTCGGGCATGGATGTGTGTGATGTCCTTAGGTTAGTTAGGTTTAATTAGTTCTAAGTTCTAGGCGACTGATGACCTCAGAAGTTAAGTCGCATAGTGCTCAGAGCCATTTGAACCATTTGAACCATCCTAGATACACGTTCCTCCTGTGTTCAGCCTGAAACATTTGGGACTGAATAGCCGTGTAGCCGCCTCCTGCGTATAATGGTATAATGGACTCCTGACTTATTTAACAGAACCGAAACCCGACCAACCTATGGCGTAAGTTGAGGAATCTTCAGCCTACACGGTCTTAGAACCGTCTGAGCGTCTGGTTTAGACCATCGACTTGGCTGTATACCAGAGATCCGCAATGGGTTCTGTCGACTATGCTACGAATTGTGAGCTCTGCTTTCTTCTCGCTAGCACGGCTGGTAACCTGGTAGTCTCTCGAAGCTAGAGAGAATCTCGTTTAATCCAAAGCAACATACATCACTGGTACCGACCTGAGCCACCACCTGCTGCAGTTGGCTGCACCCTGTACTCATAACATCCTGAAGGATTCGTTACTCGTCTGGATTGAGTCCACCCACTATGCACACGGAGTGCACGTTGGCGTTCTTCCCCTTATTGGTAGCCGGCCGGAGTGGCCGTGCGGTTCTAGGGGCTACAGTCTGGAACCGAGCGACCGCTACGGTCGCAGGTTCGAATCCTGCCTCGGGCATGGATGTGTGTGATGTCCTCAGTTTAGTTAGGGTTAATTAGTTCTAAGTTCTAGGCGACTGATGACCTCAGAAAGTCGCATAGTGCTCAGAGCCATTTGAACCATTTGCACCCCTTATTGGGAGCCATGTCCCTAAGGCCCCATAACATGCCTAACATTGGATATCCCAGCTACCAATAATCCCATTCTATGTGGCTGTCCAGCTCTTGCAGTTTGAGAGGTTTCCTCTGAAACAGGACAAGCGAGTGTATGTGGCAGAGTAATAGTGACAGCTACAGACGTCACATGGATCCTGTTTGTCAAACTAACCGGGGAGACCTTACGTTCGGTCTCCCAGGAAGTCTTACACAGCCCACCACGCACCGAGGCGACCTCTCACTCGACCACAGGCGAGGGATCAACCGCAATACGAGCAGTAACCGGGCTGGCAACCAAAGGGACCAATCGGCGGACTCGTGTGTCGTGCTGACGTCCATTGGAGCCCCAGGGCCAGTTCACAACAATGATGCCCATCCACTGCAGCCGCAAGCTGTGTTAACTGCAGTCAACATTGCCTGGAGGAGAGAGGGAAGTGTCACGAACTCAGCTCGCATCCTGACACGGCAATCACAGTCCCTATCCACGCTGAAGACGGTGGGAAACTCTGCTGCAATGATAAACAAACTCTCCCGTAGACAATGGCGGAAACGCAAGAACTGTGACTAATAAATTAGATTAACACGGATGGATTCAAAAACTAAACTGCAAAAGCACACAGATGAAACTATGTAATTCACTCCTCGTTAGGAACTCATTAAATGTTACAAAATTGGTTACTTCGCTGTTGCTGCTCTGTCTTGGCCGGCGGCTGCTGCCTGTTCACGCCCCTTACATACTCTATCACACGTGGGAACGACAATAATATCCTCTGCTGTCTTTTGTACTCTTTTCAGACCCACCACTAAAATAAAAGAATGTTTAAGATCCGCAAAAGACAAACGACAGCCTCTAGCTACAGCGGGTGTCTAAAAAATTCCGTGCAGTTGTGGAAAGGTCTATATAGCCACAACAAAAAGAAGCGTCAACACCCGTCTGGGTGAACATAAAAGGAACTGCCGCCTCGGACATATTGATAGATCGGCTGTAGCGGAACATGTGTTTCAGGAAGGTGATCATGAAGTAAAGTTTAGTGAGACGACCGTCATAGCAAAGACGTCGCATTATTATGCGCGAATGTACAGAGAGGCCATTGAGATTACCAAACACTGCAATAATTTTAATAGATAAGATGAAGGCATTAAGCTGAATAAGATATGGATGTCAACATTGCAGCAACAGGGTGACAGTCGATTAGTTTCAATTGAGAAAGTTGGAATTATCAGAGATCATAGCACAGCCGACGTCACTTGATTGACAGCGGCGCCCTCTGGAAAGCTTATATATACGGCGCTGACTCGTGCTCTCGTTGCAGTTCGCCGATTGTCGTCGTAGGATGCCTTCCGCAGTCGAAGGCGAAACGTCAGGGGAGAGTCTTATGTATGGACCACGGCATCTCATCCCGGAAATGTTAAGTGATGCTTGCAAATACTTCACAGTTCGAAGACCGCAAATTTATTACACCCGGTAAATCGAATTGTGTCTTGAATTGTTCCTTTAATAGCAGACGCATACCTAGGAGGTCCTGCGGAAGAGCTGTCATTTGCCCTTCAGCCCAATCCCTCTCCCCTCTCCCGCCTATCCCTGCCGTGAAACTATCATTCTGTGCGTTTTCCTATGCTGGGATACACGTGTACGAACGACACATCCATATTGGCACGATTAGCCAGGCGTAAGCGAACCTTCTGTGAGGTTTGATAGGAGAACAACAGGAGTTTAGCTTTTAGGACAGTGACTAGCAAAGAAACTGAAGACTTTCCATCTTTAAGAGGGTAGAGATACTGCATCATCACTGTCTGCAGATGATCGTCATCATCATCATCTTCTTCTTCTCCTACTTCTTGCATTTATGGCATGGTCATTATTTTTAGCAAGTTGCCAGAGCTTTCCGTATATTTGGCATATGTCGTGATTGTCCGATGTTTGTGTAGCTGCAGTACGTTGCTGCTCGGTGATGTGTTACACAGTTGTCAAAAATTTGGAACCTCTTGTTAGAACAGTAAATAATCTTTCAGCAATCGGTCCCCGATCTTTGAGATCCTACAATACTGTGTCGTCGAAAGACGTCATACAGCAGCGGCTGCAATGATCACTGAGCAACCCCTTGGCGACACTGTGGTGCGGACGTCGTGACACAGGCGCCACAGCGAGGAATGTTGGAGAGGACAGGATGCAGACAAGGAGTGTTGGGAAGTGAGCGAGCAACAAGCAATGGGCAAATACCAGGAGAGGAAACTGGCTGCTGTTGTAGGAAGGAGAAGTGAAGCGGCCGAATACTTATTGTACGGCGAGGCTGGGTGCACCACACACGCCCGCCGACATCGTAATTGTGTAAGGACAGTAGTCGGAGGTCGTACAGCTACCACAGCAGAGGTGAGGGGGGTCGTGAGCCCAGATGTGTCTACAGGAACTGTTATGGACCTTTAATTAGCAGTGGGGCCATGGACACGCACACCTCTTGCTGGTCTTTCACTCACGCCGCAGCATCGAAGTGCACAGTTCGACTGGCGCCGTCAGAGGATTACTTCCAAAATGGAATGGCGTCCATGGACTAGTGATAAAAGTAGATTCTGCCTGCTCGCAAGTGATGGTCATTTATTTATACGACGTAGACCTGGTGAGGGCTGTCTCGTAGGGTGCTTTTTTCCAAGACACGCTGGTCCACCCCAGGCATTATGGTCTGGATACGATAAGCTGCAACCCTTGTTCACCTTCAGTGTTTCTGGAGAGGACGCCAACCAGCTCTCGGTACGTGCAGAAAGTGGTTACTTGTCATCTGTCGCCGGCCGGTGTGGCCGAGAGGTTCTAGGCGTTTCCGTCTGGAACCGCGCGACCGCTACGGTCGCAGATTCGAATCCTGCCTCGGGCATGGATGTGTGCGATGTCCTTAGGTTAGTTAGGTTTAAGTAGTTCTAAGCTCTAGAAGACTGATGACTTCAGCTCTTAAGTGCCATAGTGGCTCAGAGTCATTTGAATTTTGTCATCTGTCTCCTCGACTGGATTGCCGCTTGAGGAGGCTACGCCACGTACAAACGCGTTTCATCAAGGATCGATACCTCCGAACCATTTTTGCTGCATGTGTAAGTAGGCTGTTTAGGTTTTTATGTTGGTAACGCCACGTAGCGCTCTGTATGAAAATCACTGACTATGCTGTGTGCAGTCTGTGACTGGTTGGCATTGTTGGAATATTCGCTACTGCAGTGTTGGGCAGTTGGATGTGAACAGTGCGTAGCGTTGTGCAGTTGGAGGTGAGCCTCCAGCAGTGGTGGATGTAGGAAGAGAGATGGCAGAGTTTTGAGAGGTTACTATAAGCGGACGATCTGGACGTGCGTCCGCCAGAAAAAGGAAATTTGTAAAGATGGAGGACAAAAAAAAAATGGTTCAAATGTCTCTGAGCACTATGGGACTTAACATCTGAGGTCATCAGTCCCCTAGAACTTAGAACTACTTAAACCTAGCTAACCTAAGGACGTCACACACATCCATGCCCGAGGCAGGATTCGAACCTGCGACCGTAGCGGTCACGCGGTTCCCGATTGAAGCGCCTAGAACCGCACGGCCACACCGGCCGGCGAGGGAGGACATGAACTTTATATATATATATATATATATATATATATATATATATATATATATATATATATATATATATATATATATATATAATGACTTTTGAACATTATTAAGGTAAATATTTCATTTACTAACTACGACTCTCAGTAGTTAGTGCCTTCAGTAGTTAGAATCTTTTATTTAGCTGGCGGTATTGGCGCTCACTGTATTGCAGTAGTTCGAGTAACGAAGATTTTTGTGGGGTAGGTGATTCATGAAAGGTATAGGTTATTGTTAGTCTGGGCCATTCTTTTGTAGGGATTATTGAAAGTCAGATTGCGTTGCGCTAAAAAAATATTCTGTCTTAGTTTCGTGATGATCAGAATAAGTAAAGAGAGAACTGTCTGCGTACGTTCCGTTTTACTCAGCTGTCTCTGTCTCAAATAACGTAGAAGTTTACCAGCACAGTGGATGTACTGACGGGGTGTAATTCAGCCACACATTATATTAACGGTATTCGTTGTCTGATTTGTGTCCGCGTGTCTTAACTGTCCAGATGGAATATCGAAGTTTGTCAGTTGCCGGTTCGTTTGGCCCCCTTTCAGTTTGATGTCATCTGAGCTTCCACTCATGTTTTCTGTAACCGACCTGCCCCTTGTTTAAGTGACAAGCTTCACATGAATTTTGTGGAAGATTTTATAGCGCAGTGGCTGTATTAATAAACGTTTTGAACTCTTGCGCATTTGTCCCGGGGTTTCGTTTGGTATGTTTCTGCCTGGGCAGGTGTTGTTTATGTAGGTTATTCTTTATTTCCTTTTAAGATTATTATGTATCTCATTTGAAAATTTTAAGTAAATTACAGATTTGTAAGCAAGTTATTATAGAATAATAAACTATTGCCGGTCTCTGTGGCCGAGCGGTTCTAGGCGTTTCAGTCATGGAACTGCGCTGCTGCTACGGTGGCAGGTTCGAATCTTGCCTCGGGCATGGATGTGTATGATGACCTTAGGTTAGTTAGGTTTAAGTAGTTGTAAGTCTAGAGGACTGATGACCTCAGATGTTAAGTCCCATATTACTTAGAGCCATTTGAACCATAAACCATTCCATGTTTGGTCAAGCTTGTCGTATTGTGTTGGTACCCTTTTGTAAATTCCTTGCGCAGGCAGATTCACCTGTGGCTCTTGTTTATGTTTCTGAACTTATTTGTCAAGTTTGAAATGAATGACAGAGTTATTTGTTAGTGTGGATTTAATTTCAATTGATGCTAATAGCAAAGTACCGCTGGTACTTCATATATAGTCTACGGTGAAGATCGTTTTCTCCAGTATCTGGTTGATTTGGCAGATTGTTCTGCGAATCTGCTACATAGTGACTTGTTATTTAATAGAACAGAAGTTCTCTTTTTGGCAAATGTAACTTTAATAAATACTGTATAAATGAGCAAATAAATGTTTAAACTTTGTTCAAATAAAATAAATTTCTTTATTGCTGTATTGTAATTCCCGTTTTGGATCACAGCGATTATTTGTAATCAGGCAATTAATTTCAGTAGCTAATGACCATCTTCAGACTTGAGTAGTAACGTGTTGCATTATACAAATGACGCCATTACATTTGACGGTACAGTCAGAATCATTAGCCATTCCGGTTTCACAAAACAAATAACTTTTTGGTATATAAGGAGTACCATTGGAGCGTACATGCTGCACGTGATAAATGTGTCTCTGTTCACGTATAGTATGCACGGTTCAATGCTGTTCTTTACGTACCACCATTTTATTTGTTTGACGAACCAGAAATGGATAATGATTTTGACTGCGCCATCAAATGTAATGGCGTGATATGTATAATGCCACACGTTTCTACTCAGGTCTGAAGAAGGTCATTACCAACGAAATCAATTACCTGAATACAAATGAAGATTACGATTCAAGACTGGAATTATAACAAAACAACAATTTCCTGGGTCATTGAAAACTTTTTCGTGTTCATGTCGCAACTTGTAAAAATTAAAACTTCCTGGCAGATTAAAACTGTGTGCCGGACGGAGACTCGAACTCGGGAACTTTGCCCTTCGAGGGCAAGTGCTCTACCATCTGAGCGTACTCACAGCTTTACTTCTGCCAGTACCTCGTCTCCTACCTTCCAGACTTTACAGAAGCTCTCCTGCGAACCTTGCAGATCTGCCAGGAAGTTACATATCAGCTCACACTCCGCTGCAGAGTGAAAATCTCATTCTCCAAACATCCACCAGGCTGTGGCTAAGCCGTGCCTCCGCAATATCCTTTCTTTCAGGAGCGCTAGTTCTGCAGGGTTCGAAGGACAGCTTCTGTAAAGTTTGGAAGGTAAGAGACGAGGTACTGGCAGAAGTAAAGCTGTGAGGACGTCCCTGGATAGCTCAGCTGGTAGAGCACTTGTCCGCGAAAGGCAAAGGTCCCCAGTTCGAGTCTCGGTCCGGCACACAGTTTTAATCTGCCAGGAAGTTTCATATCAGCGCACACTCCGCTGCATAGCGAAAATATCATTCTGTAAGAATTAGTTTAGCAACGGCAAAAATCATCCACAGCTCATCTCTGTCCCACCACTCTCTCTAGCAGCACGAATAACTTAACGATTTTTCTACATTAAGAACTAGTTGTCAGACATTGCACCAGGCTGACATGTCGAGATATCCCCAGCTATTACTACAGTTCAGATAGCTGCATCATCGGCGAAAATCCTGCGATCACAGCTAATACTATTCTCTAAATCATTAATGTGTAACATAAACAGCGACTATTAAACTTCATGGGTACATTAGTTTACTTTCATTAAGTTTCTATGCATGATTTTTCTACCCCGCAAAAGTTATGCTTTCTGCCTGCCAAAAAGTTTCAGGATACGAACTTTTATCAGTCTGTTGATCACTTTCAGGCGTTGTCACCCACCTTCCGATTACATTCGTAGTAACACAACAACCGGTCTTACAGAAGCAATATTAAAATGTAAATATGCAGTGTAAAACGCACTAGAATTTACACGTTTCGAAGATAATGTCTTCATCAGAATTACTGTACAAGAATCTCTAAGAGCGACCAATACGAAACATAAATAAGAACAATAAAAATAAAATAACCTGGCTGCTTCCCTTGCTGCCGTGCTTCCTTAAAATGTACAGCCACATGATTGTCAACTGATGAAATAGAGTAAAATGGAAAACTGTCGTCTTGGGTACTGGCAGCATCACAGCAATCGCCATATGAGAAATGTGGCTTTCAAGAAGATACATACTGACGAAGCGGGAATGTCACATTTTCGTTGACTTCACAAAAGCGTATGATTCTATGGACAGATCAGCTCTGTTCTCCACATTGATTAAATTCTTTGTTGACCACAAATGGAATAATTTAATCAAATAATCCCTCAAAACTCAAATTATAAAGTGAAGCTCCTCTGAGAAATTTCGGAAGCCTTCGAAATAACAACAAGGGTCAGTGTTCTTCAACTGCTTCCGGGCAATAAATTATCCAGGAACTGGAAAATGCAGTACAAGGAGTTAGAATAAATTACTACCAAATAACACACCCATTTAGCGTTTAGCTACAGTAGTTTAAATTACGTTACAACTGTACTGTCAAGCACGACATTTACTCTGCTTTGACATCTCACTCTCCATTTCTAACATCATTGGTCACCAATATTTTATCTTCCTTCGTCATGCTTGTCAGTTATTTGATGATGGCTTTTAAAACCTAACACTAGTTGAAGAATACGTTAATGTTGTACAATATAACAGCCTGTGTTTTTTGTTGATAAGTAACTTATTTTGGATATAGTGTGACCAACACAGGTCTACATCTACATCTACATCTACATCCATACTCCGCAAGCCACCTGACGGTGTGTGGCGGAGGGTACCTTAGAGTACCTCTATCGGTTCTCCCTTCTATTCCAGTCTCGTATTGTTCGTGGAAAGAAGGATTGTCGGTATGCCTCTGTGTGGGCTCTAATCTCTCTGATTTTATCCTCATGGTCTCTTCGCGAGATATACGTAGGAGAGAGCAATATACTGCTTGACTCCTCGGTGAAGGTATGTTCTCGAAACTTTGACAAAAGCCCGTACCGAGCTACTGAGCGTCTCTCCTGCAGAGTCTTCCACTGGAGTTTATCTATCATCTCCGTAACGCTTTCGCGATTACTAAATGATCCTGTAACGAAGCGCGCTGCTCTCCGTTGGATCTTCTCTATATCTTCTATCAACCCTGTCTGAGACCCAACTCACTTCCGAGTCAGAAAACATTTATTTGCTTTACTCTATAGTCGCACTTTTATTTTGCCGAATGCCTACAGTCTAAATATCATAATCGTTCGAAAAAAGAAAAACGCGTGACAAGAGTTTCAGATAGAAAATATTCAATATCCATAACTTTGCATACATAAACGGATCTCTCTTTTTTCTTATAGCGACTGTATGACTGATGCTCACTTCTTTGTTGGACCGCACAGATACTTGCTTTGGGCCGCATGCAACTAGCGACCAGCTGGTTGTATACCCATGATCTAAACCATCACAGTCCTTCATTATAAAAATCCTTTAGGAAACACAAAGTATTATTTCCCCGTGATAGCTATCATATGGCACAAATTAAGACCTTAAAATACTGCCAGCCACTTATCCCTGGCGTGCAGTCGTCAGATTTACTTACCCCATTAGGAGTGTCTATAAAGATGAATGATACGTGTTAAATAAGCGCAAAGTCGGGTTATAGGAGATCCAGTTGCCCCTATGGGTAGACGTTTTCTAGCTGAAAAGAGTAATAATACGCGTATAATGAATAGAGATAAATAATCAACATAAGAAATGAAACCGTCACCAATGTAACAAAAAATTAAACGCAGAGTACACATCAAAGCTGCTATGTAACCATCTGCCATTTGTATACGGTTCGATAAGTGAGGTAGAAAAGAAAAGAAATGTTTCTTTCGTAAATAATTCACCTCCGCCTTTGAAGGATATGTATTTGTTCCTGCGCGCCTCCAGCTTTTTCATTCCATCGGAAAAATAGATTCTATCAAACTCTGCTAAGTGCTTGTTGACTACGACTATTACTTCATTTGATGGAAATTTCTTCCCAGCAAGCCAAATTTTCAATTTGGGAACAGGAAAACTCACCTGAGACTAAATCTTGTGAGTACAATGGATGAGGAACCAATTCAAAGCCAGATTCATGCGCTTTCACAATTGTTAGCGCTTGTGTGTGGGATGGTGGAATTATCCTGATGAAAGAGCAGTTTTTTGCGTGCCAATCATGATCTTTTCTGAGTCGACACATGTTCCAAACAACCCAACAATGAAGCATAATAGGTGCAATTATGATTCTGCCATCTTCCAAGTAATCCATGAAGATTATTCCTTGGAAATCCCCTCAAAAAAAAAAACGAAACAAAAGATGTGATCATCACCCTACCATCTGATGAAATGGTCTTGCCTCCCTCGGTGAACTTTCACCAGCCTTTGTCCATTGTTTGACTGCCGTTTTGACTCTGGCGTGTAATGATGGATCCCTGTTTCATCAAAAGCCAAAACTCTGGCCAAAAAGGCTTCGCCAGATATTGGGTGATAAATTGTGCCAGATGCACTTTTGGTCGACTGTAGCAGTCACAGTACCCACCTCGCACGCAGCTTCTTCGCATACAGTGTTCCGTGCAGGATATTACGCACTCACTCAGTTGAGATACTTACAGTCTCAGCAATCTCACGAAACTTCAGTAGGTGGTCTCTCGATTGTGGTGACATCAATTTGAGGGAAGGAGGGCGCCTCGTCAACAGTGCTTGTCCGACCACGTTTAAATCAATTAAACCAAAAGTAAATGGTCGTCAATGACAGTGCAGAGTCCACGTGAACATCATTCTGTTCTGTTTTGATTTGTGCAGTAGACCAGCCCTTCAAACGAAAATATTTAATAGGAGAAGAAACTCCGTATTCTCAATTTTCAATCACAGTCGACACAGACGTCGGTCAACAACGAACTGTGCGCTGTACATTGTTGAAATTCTTTATACGAACCTTAGAATAACCAGGCTTACCAACCTTGAAGTCTCAACAAATTTTTCATCCTTTCATGGAAATTTGTCGGACATCAAAACATCCTCGTACGGTGTGCTGCTCTATTGAATATAGATATGACCACGAATCCTTCTAATAAACTATAAATTACAACAGCATTATTTAGTGAGTATCAAAATTATTTATATTGGAAAAAATATTAAGAATCCATGGAGAATAGTGGCGCCATGTGGCCACGTATTACTCCGCAACTGGAAGATGATCTTTGGCCGCATTTCCAGTTTCCTGAGTGGCATTGTCCATGTGTACAATCAGGCACGGTCGTGACAAGCACTCCTCGTATGCAACGTGCGTTCTTGAGGGACTGCATCTATGGGCCTTAGTATTAGAACACTGCAACACTGATACATAAAACAGCATCGTGATGTGGCAAATAAATCCTGTGTCCTAATCCTGGTGGTACTGTATGGCTGTTAAGTGATCACTCTACATCCATAATTTGCTCGTGCATCTTCAACTTAAATATAAGTTCAGTGCACTGCAACGTACTTAATAACACAGGCACTGCTTTCGTATTTATTCGCCAATATCACGCCCTAGACTCTCAATAAATAGTAGTTAATGTCAACAAAACTCACCAACAGCCGTGTACTTGAAGACATTATTTTATTTTATTGTGAAGACTACCAGTTTCGGCATTTCATTATGCCATCATCAGGCCCTATACGCATCTGTCCAGATAAACGAACTTGTCGTATAGCACCATAAATCACTGGATATCGTGGATTCAATAGAACGAAGCAATTGTATAACGACTGAATTCACGATATCTAGTGACTTATGGCGCTATACGACATGTTCGATTATTTGGATAGATGCGTATGGTGCCTGATGATGGCATAACGAAATGCAGAAACTGGTAACCTTCACAATAAAATAGAATAATATCTTAAATATTTTCAATATTTCGCGGCCCTGTCAGTAACTGTACAAATACTAATTTTAATTTTAATAATTAACAACCTCAGTTGCACCGTTTACCTAGAAATTTACCTAGGTTTCAGTCAGGATAACCCAACCTTCTCCAGAATAACTGTAACTACCGTTCGTCCATAGTGGACATCGTCAAGCTAAAACTACAAACCCATAACCTATCGTCAGACTGTAAAACTTATCTGGAACTGCCTCGGCCCCACTTCGCGACCGCGATGCGCCAGCCACGAGTGCTGTATTGCAACTTGACGATGTCCACTGTAGTTACTGTTATTCTGGAGAAGGTTGGGTTATCCCGACTGAAACCTAGCTAATTTCTAGGTAAACGGTGCAACTGATGCTGTTAATTTTTAAAATAAAAATAAAAGTAATATCTTCAGGTGCACTGGTGTTGGTGAATTTTATTGACATTAACTATTACTTAACCAGCCGATGTTCCCTGGCCATGATGGACCAACAGAGATCTCAATAAACATGTCCTTCCTAGACGGGAACATACGTAACTTACCAGTGCAGGTTGTAACACAAGGATTGTAACACAAGGACGATGACATATAGAATATTGGTTATGGCTGTGATTCGTGCACGGGTAGTCGATGCGATTAAGGTGATCGCTCACACAGGGAGGAAAATCCGCGCCCTAGTCTCCTTACGTCACAAATTTTCAGTGTCGTCATTCTAGTATACAGGAAAGGCGATTCACATTCGCAGCTGTGAAAACATTTGCAGTTAAAATATAATTAACAATGGGGTATGTTGGACTAAATAAATTATATTTGTACAACGTAATATTGCATAGGATATGTCATAGGGGGGGGGGGGGGGGCGAATGGCGAAGGGAACGCGAAGGTGGATTACAAAGAGTGGGTAAGACCAACTTGATTCCACCAGATACCATTCTGTATCCTATCTGACTCCCAACGCTTCCGTGTTCTAAAGTTACTAGGCAGTGTTCGGGCCACAGCGACGACCAGCTGGTTTTCGTAGCGCGTCTTTAGGGGTTATCGCAACGCTTCTTCGGGCTTTCTCTTATAAAATTTCTCCTCCACAGCGCCGGTACGAATAAGCGGATTTACCTCTTTTCGAAACGCCGTATCTCAGCTGTGTAGAGAACACTATGACAGAAATATTTGTCTGCGTGACTCACGACCGTCGTAAGTCTGCGGTTTGTATATTCCCCCGAGTAAAACTGGCTTGCTCCGTCGAGATAAAGTTCGCCGCTTAGTTTTCTGTTATTTTGTATTATGTTTCCGCAAATGCGCCGAAGTATTAATGTATCTACACTCTGTAACTACCTATGAAGTATGGGCAAATAAATCGCGTGTTCTGTACGGATGAGCGGTTCCTTTCTCGCGCACCAGAGATTTTAGACAAACAAGTTCCGTGTGAATCCGCTCCTTTTAGCCGATGTATACTCTGCTTCGATGGTGCCTGTCGGTAACTTCACACTTGCTCGAGTTCTTAAAATGACTTGCAAATACAGGAGCAGCCTAGGTATTACTTGAAAGTGTTAGCCTCTCCAGAGGAGGAAGTACTCCGCATTTTCTTCCAACAAACGTCGTTCAGCATTCCTGAGTCGATTAACGTATTCTCTATGCCCGTCTCTCCTACTTGTTCTTCATCATTTTCTACAATCAACTCTCAGCTTCGCCACTACTTCTGCAATCTATTCTCAGCTTCGCTATTTCTTGGCAAGTTAAGTTCCCCCTGACATCTTGGTATGGACTGTTCTGTGACGAAAATTTTCTCCGTCACAAGCTAACACAGCGTATTTTCAATGAAAAACGATGTGTGTAACGATGACTTAATTTAATTTGTGCAGCATTAATCATTTATATAAATGCAAATTAATGCGTGTTTATGTGTTTATGTTCAATGTAACTTTAACTACCGACTCATTGAGAAAGAAAGAACAGATCTCCAGTGTCTATTACAGAAAAACTACAAAAGACAGGAACACATTCCGCATGTCACTGGATAGAAGAAGGTTCAAAGTTTTGACACAGCTGCGCAGTTGTTTGTTTGTAGCAAACTTGGCGACTAAACCACAAGAGAAACCATTTTGTGTGTTGGAATCTGCGCGAAGTAAATCCACTGTTCAAGTGCAACCTGCATTCCGCCGTCGATTCAGCAAGAAGCCGCCTTTGCACAAGTAGATTTATGACTCACATTCAAAATTCCTGAAAGTTGATTGTGTACACAAAGTGAAGTACACTGGCCGGCCACACAGCGTCTGATGGAAACGTCGAGAGTGTCCGAGATGCGTTCACACTAGTCCTCGGAAGTCCACAAGACGGACAGGGCAGGAATTTCAACTTCCTTAAACAAATTTGTGACGTGTTCTGAAACAACGCCTGCTTACGAAGCCTTACAGGCAGCAGTTACTGCAGCTGATGCGTCCCGACGACCACAACAGAAGAAACGAATTCTGCTTTTTTTCTCCAGGGTTTGGCAGAGAACACTTTCTCCGAAAGACTCATCTTTTCGAAGGACTCGACGTTTCATCTGTCGGGCAACGTATACCACCATAATGCAAGAATTTGGGGGTCACAAATTCTTACCGTCATCGTCGATGATGAAAGAGACACCGAAACTGTGTTTTGTGCCGTTTCTGTTCTCAAAGTTTATGGACCTTTCTTGTTGTGGAGGAAACTGTGATAGACGTGTCGAAATTTGTTGTTTCCTCAACTTCACGAAGTTTCCAGGGATTTAATTTCCACTCATGCACCTCCCTAACTTTCACTTTGAGCAAGGTATGTTAACAACATCATTCCACACCCTTGGATTGGAAGAGGAGGACTGCGAGATCATCTTAATTGGTTTTGGCCTGCTGGATCATAATATCTCTCATCTTGCAATTTTTTTTCTGTGGGCGCACATAGAAGACAGAGTCTTAGCCCCACCTATCGCAGCTTCGTTCAAGAGCTGACAAATCGAATTGTTGAAGCTGTTGATTTAATGATCATGGTCCTGTTGACTCATGTGGAATGAAATTGACTACCTTTTCGATGTTTTTAGAGCAACGCATAGTGCTCATGTTGAGTATACTGTTTGGTGTCTGTATGAATATAAAATTTGGAACCTTTTACTATGCAGTCAAAAGAGCAGTGTGTTTCTATTGCTCATAGTTTCTCTGCAGTAAACAATCGAAACATGTTCTTTCGTTTTGAATCACCATGTATACGTAATTTACATGCAAAAGAGAATGCTTGAGTCCGATAGAAGAAATGAAGGGGTTATTTCAATAGTGGTACAAGTCCATTTTTGTTCATTCTGAGATACAGAGTCCTAAAGTTGAAAGAGCGCTGGAAAATCTGCAGCTGAGATACCAGAAATATTCAAGTACATATATGTACTTCTATACTTCATTCCAGCATATATACTTTAGGACTCTGTATCTCAGAATGAACAAAAATGGACTTGTACCAGTACTGAAATAAGTCCTTCAAATGTAACCAGTCCATTTTTGTTCATTCTGAGATACAGAGTCCTAAAGTTGAAAGAGCGCTGGAAAATCTGCAGCTGAGATACCAGAAATATTCAAGTACATATATGTACTTCTATACTTCATTCCAGCATATATACTTTAGGACTCTGTATCTCAGAATGAACAAAAATGGACTTGTACCAGTACTGAAATAAGTCCTTCAAATGTAACCAGTGCAAAGTTTTAATAAGAGGGAAGTGACGAATGAAAAGAAAGTTGAAGCTGGGAGGTGGCAGTGTAAGGATGGACAGAAGGACACATCACAATATTACTGAAAAACTGTGACAATTTTTCGGAGTAGAGGCAGTTTCGTTTGTAGTAATAGTCGGAAGATGTAACATGCAGAAGAAAATTAAAGTTGGAGACAGTGGAAACGGTCAAATTGTACAGAGACAGTTGAAACTACAAAGTAGCCAGCGAATTACCATAGGAGCATTGCTGCAGTAAAGTACCAAAATTTAGAGGAGACCGTGATTTTTTTCGAAGACAGGACAGAAAGAAGATGTAAGAACTGAATATCCAGCAGAAAATCGATGCAGGATACCGATGGTTATCAAGACACCGATAGTACGAGAAGGGACAGATTGTCATGGTAAAACGTGAGCGCGTGTTACACTAACAGAGACTGGATACGAATCAGTTAACGGGTTACTTGGTCTGAGAGACAGAGCGAGATTGTGAGCTGCAGCTGTGGTATGAACTCAGTTATAGAAAATTACCATTTATGTATGTTTTGTTTTTGAGAGATTGCGAATTGAGGGACTATTTGTTAAAAGCATTTACAGTGAGGAACAAAGCACAAGTTAAATTTGACAGTAAAATATTAATAAATAGACGCTCTTTCAGTACATTGTTACGCGGAAGTTCATTGTTGTACTTAAAACTATGCCTGCACATCAGTTCAGCGCATGCAATTCCTACTTTCATTCTAAAGTGTTTCAAAAAATTTTATTAGCGAAGATTACGTTGCAAAATGGTGCACACAGTTTGCTTCAGTAGCCAATAGTAAATTTACTATTTAAATTTGTTTGCTAAAAATTCGTCATTGTATCACTTTACAAATGGTTCAAATGGCGCTGAGCACTATGGGACTCACCTGCTGTGGTCATAAGTCCCCTAGAACTTAGAACTACTTAAACCTAACTAACCTAAGGACAGCACACAACACCCAGCCATCACGAGGCAGAGAAAATCCCTGACCCCGCCGGGAATCGAACCCGGGAACCCGGGCGTGGGAAGCGAAAACGCTACCGCACGACCACGAGATGCGGTCTATCACTTTACATCAAATTAAATTAACAAAGTTGTGCTTCACTGATAATGTACCACATACTCCAACCACAATCTTTCAATAGACATTTCATGTCGCGAGTTTCACTTCGATTATTATCTTACGTGCAAATTGCTCAATAATTGTCAATAATTCACATCAATTCGAAATTCTTATTTTCACACATAGAAAACGAGTCTAACTATGTTGATACATAGCAGTTTCTATCTAAATAATTATGTAAATGTTATTGTGGTTCTATATTTGTAATTGCGCTATGTAAGTCTCAGTATGCATAGGTGGAATTTCTTGTTATCGGCTACGGCAGAAATGAGGCTAGGCGCACACATAGATTAGGTGAAAGCATAAGTCTAGCAATGAATTGTTTTGCAAACCAGTATCAGGAGAAGGGGTGACAATGTTTCGTTTGTGTTAATTTACAGTGACCTCTGTCCCGTGGCATCCAAGCGCGCTTCAGCTGTGCTACAATGGTGTCTTAGTGTTATTCAGGTAGTCAGTCAGGCATGTTAAATTGTTACCATTGTACTGTCAGTTTCACAAGAAAGTGCAAGGCATTATCTGTATGAAATAAAAGACACTATTATAAATGTATGTTTAAATGGAAGTGCATGTTATTATTAATTGCACAATTACCTAATAATTAATCTAATCGCCGCCATTTGTAGCTTGGCATCTTTTTGGCATCCGGAGACGTTGTAGGCCATTCCATCGTGGACACCCCATTGTCTTGTTTCCACACTGTACAGAGACGACTGCAGTGTTTCTGACCATTATCCTCTTGAAGCACCCAGTTTGCCTCGTTCGAACCAAGTAGCTTCTTAACGCACCTTAGAAGGCATTTTTGATAAATGTATAAATATAAACAGAAATAAGTAACGCTTCAGAGATTTCGCACTCATTTTAAACTGCAACCGACAATACAAAACATTCAACTCTCACACTTTTTATCTATACACTGTGCAAAAGCGCATTGAGTACAGATTCGAGGCCACTACCAGAAATGTCGCTGCGGACGTTACATTTAAAATTATGGCGTACACTTTCTTGTGGAACTGACTGTATTCTTCACTGCCTCCACCTAATAAGTTTAAATTTGTGTTTCAGCTGTCTTATTAATTAATAATACGCCTCCACAGCACTACTACAGCAGTGTCTCTAATTTCCCCTTTTTCGGGTGTCCTGTCATCTGCATTTTACTCCTGTACGATGTAGTGTTCCAAACGTATAATTTTCAAAGCTTTAAAAGTTTAGGCCTACGTCTGACATCAGAATACTTCCTTTTTATTTGCATTTTATTCATCTATATCTTCTGCACTTTCGTCCTGTTCAGAACTTCGTGCCCATGTTCGTTACATGTTTGTTACCAAGTGCGGGTCATGCAGCCCTACTCTACCATAAGGCTGCGTTTCGTTAGTCCCCAGTTATATAATCCTCAATTGGTTTCGATGAACACTATTTCCACACGGATGTTTCTCTCTTACTCCATCTCTTTCCAGCCATCTCCCGTTCTCACGATCTTAAGCATTTAATTCTGATTTACGTAGATGCGCTTCCTACAGGCTCACAAATGCCATAACAGTATCGTGTTCTTGCTTCCTCAATTTCCCCTCCGCTTAAACACATAGCGTTCTTATTACTTTCTTGTCAGTTTTTTTATGAATTGGAATTGAAATCCAACCACTACCTGCTCTTTTTTAATTTCAGGTCTTATGTTAGTTACCTGTACTAAACCTTGTTCCAATCTTCGATTCCTTAAAGGCTCGAACTCACATACAAAACAGCTTCAAACCTCTTACTTACAAATGAGTTAATCTGTTCAGTAAAAATGTAAATGCCGTGTGGCTAGGGCCTCCCGTCAGGTAGACCGGTCGCCTGGTGAAGGTCTTCCGCGTTGATGCTACTTCGGCGACTTGCGTGTCGATGGGGATGAAATGATGATGTGAAGGACAACACAACACCCAGTACCTGAGCGGAGAAAATCTCCGACCCAGCCGGGAATCGAACCCGGGCCGTTAGGTATGGCATTCCGTCGCGCTGACCACTCAGCTACCAGAAGTGGACAATCTGTTAAATATTTGACGTTAAGCATGTAAAACATTAATGGTTGAAGACGGAAGTCCATAATTATGTTACGTTAATTACTTTCGGATTATATAGATTAATGAAACGGTCAAAACCACGAGTATACTGCTGGTCATAGTGTCCAACGGGCCATAGTCAGTATTCTGCCCGTTGGACGCCATGGACCGGCAGTACACCCGAGGACTGTTCGATCAACAAATACGCCGCAAGAAACTGAAGAATCACAAAAACAAAACAAGTAACGATTCGCTCATGACATTACCGGCCTGAGTGAAAGTGGAGATGAATTACGTGATCTGCTGAATGGAAAGAATTGTCGAATGAGTATAGGGAATGGACTGAGAGTAACTCGAAGAAAGACGATGGCAATGAAAACTAGCAGAAATAATAACAGCGAGAAGCAGATGGAGTTAAGAAATTCTACTATCTAGGCAGCAAAATGACAAATGATGGACGGAGCAAGGAGCACGTCAAAAGCAGACAAGCACTGGCAGAAAGGGCATTCCTGGCTAAGAGAAGTCTACAAGTATCAAATACATGCCTTAACCTGAAGAAGAAATTTCTGATAAGGTATGTTTGGAACCTGGCGTTGTATGGTAGTGAAACATGGATTGTGGAAAAACCGGAACGGAAGAGAGTCGACGCATTTGGTCTGTGGTGTTACACACGAATGTTGAAAATTTGGTCTACTGATAAGGTAAGGAATGCGGAGGTTCTGTGCAGAATCGGAGAGGAGAAGAATATGTGGAAAACAATAAAAAAAAGAGAAGGGAGGGGATGATAGAACATATGTTAAGACATCAGGAAATGACTTCCATGATACCAGAGGGAGCTGTACTAGGGAAAAACTGTAGAAGAAGACAGAGATTTGAATACATACAGCAAATAATTGAGGATGTAGGTTGTAAGTGCTACTCTGAGATGAAGAGTTTGGCACAGGAGATGTATTTATGGCAGGCATTTGAATCTGTTATCATCCGTCATATATAACGACAGTTTAGCTTTAGCGTGAACCGTCTCAGGGTTTTTCCTGTTTATCAATGAAATCGGCACTGATTCACTGTTAGTTCCCTTTTTTACGCATTACATTGAATTTCGCAACTCTCCCACCCTCCCCCCTTGTCATTACGCTATTGGTGAGCATTAAATCAGTCATTACAGTGTTCATACTTTTCAGTGCTTTTAGTACACCATCTACCACAGTGACGCTGCAGTAGTAGATTTCTTGCAGGAATCTATCTCTAAATGTCTTAATCCAGTCAGTTACCTTAAATATCAATCAGTGCAGCCTGTACTACATTAACATGACGATACGAAATAAAAATTGATACTTTCTCATCGCCTGAAAATTTCAGTTGCTGCGTGTCCTCTCAGTGACAATTCATAGGGTACACCGGAACTATAACAATGATTTCAACTTACATCAAATTCTTCTGGAAAATCGCTACTAAAGTTCCATTTTAGGCGTGTAGTATTACTTCTATGGGTATATGTATCCTGTTGACTAAAGGTGTTGGTACAGGATTGTCAAACATTATGTCATGCTGCTATTCGATTTACCCTTCCGATTGGACAAAAGTGCATTTCAGTGGGGCTATTCGGATAATGGTCGGGGCTATCTGAATAAGCTATGTGCAAATACACAATAAAAATACATGGAAGGTGATCTTAAAACATGCTGATTTCTATTTAATACTCCTCATCAGTAACTATACAATAGTAATTACAATACTAATTTCACATTAATGGAAAGTAGCCTTCGTGAAATGTTTCTGCTCTCGTAAATCACATGGATACGACCTCTCGCACCGACGCAGTATCCATGATACCATCTGATACACTCTTGCTATTGTATCTATTCACGTTTATTTTCATCTGTAACACGTGAGCCTTCCCCCTGACAGAATCCATATTTCCATTTCATCGCCTCGTCTTCAGAATTATTTAGGGGCCCACGATCGTCGACACTGAAATCTTATAACTGTCTTCTTGAATAGGCCAATATTAGCTGTCTTACTAGTAGCTGATCTTCTTTTTCCTTCACCACTAGGTTCAGAAGCTTTCTATTTTGCTCCTTTCTGCAACAGTTGGAGACACTACTCCTTTGCCCTCACTACAGCAACTTTCTCTGGACAGTTTGTGTTGAACGTTTCATATGGCTCTGGAGGTTTTTCGTTCAGGATGTTTCTGTAGGGAAGGAAGCTGTTGACGAATCTGCGATTATTGCACCATTTTCTTTGTTGTCTCCGAGTATACTCCTGTCGTTTCAGGAGGAGCAACCTGCTAATCCTCAGTCGAATATGGGTTAAATGGGTAGATAACCGTACAGGAAAATGCAGTTACTGCTAAGCGTGCCATCTACGAATCAGAACTGTGCAGCAATATTTAATTTAGCGTTTCCGTCTTTACAGAGTACAGTAGTGGAAATCAGTAGAAAGGGTTTCTACTAAAGTAATAGCACCGTGTATTAAGCACACATATCTCTAATGCATTATGAAACTATAAGATACATGTAAGGCATAAAAAATCGTGATGGAATTACATAGTTTCTTTAATAACACAAATAACAAAATAAGGTGTTTGCATTTCTGGATGGAAATTGGTGTAAAAGCACTGTCCCGTTGTCGTATTGCGTTGTTAGCACTTTGGCCAACCTCCGTTCTTCCTGATTACCGCAAAAAATTCTCTTGGGCATTGACTTTGCTAGGGTTCGTTGTTCTTGCAGTGCATCTGTGGCCCGCTCTTCTCGATTCGCACTTTTTAGCTCACATACGGGCTCAAACCGCCTTCCATTGCAACAGACACGCCCTGCAAGCAATCCCCAAGGTTTTCTGCGGGGTTCATATCCGGGCTACCTGCAGGCCAGTGCAATACATCGATACCTTTATCTGCAAACAACTTTTTGGTTGTAGCAGATGTATTATCTCGTTGAAACCTTACACTTTGGTACCCTAGGTCCTCACATATTCTAGTCAGTTCTGTTTGTACTATCTCAGTGTACACTGTAGAGTTAGTCCTAGTGTTCAGCTAAGCAATGCGTGATTTGTCTTCAGCACAGCAGGCTGCCCAAGTCATAAAATTTCGACTTCCAAAATTTCTACTCATTCTCACCTGCCGCTCCGTTCTCAAATCATGCCGATAATATTGAAAAGCGGCACGCCAATCCAAAATAAACTTCTTCTCTTCAATGAACATCACTTCATCCCATTCTGAAGTCCATGACATACATTTTTCAGCAGACCACAATCTAGCCTCTTTGTGTTCGGTTTCTGCAGTCGTTTCTTGAATGAAAGACGTTTCTCATATGACACGTCTCTCAGTTACTGGCAACTGTAAATCAGCAACAAGTCGAGATTAACGATGTGTGGTCCTAGCTTTGGGCAAAGATAACCGTTTGGATGCCTCAGATAACTTTGACCATGTTTACCGTTTTGCTTTGCAAAAAGGTAACCGTTTCGAGACCTCAGGTGGTTTTCTACTTTGCCAGTATTGTGCGTCCAATCTAACGAAGTTGTCAATCACTATGCTTTAACGGTTCAACCTTTTTGGCGATTTCATTGTGCGCACTGATTTTTGTTTTTTCATCACATGATGTTCTGTGCCTGGCATTGTCAAAAATGTGGTTTACGTACGCAAAAGGCATTTTCACTAACGGTGTCTGTTTCCCGTATGCAAAAAAGGCACGTACGCAAACACTAACACCGCACAAGGCTGACTGCTTTATACCGACTCCCATCCTCTACTACCTGAATCGTTGATGTGTTGTTATACACAGTACTTCATATCGCGGCGAAACAGAGGAGAGAGTGCCACAGATACGATACACGAAATGGGATGGCAGTAATTAAAGCAACAGCGATTTTCGTTGCCACAAGATCTTCTCATGAAATTTCAATCATCAACTGTGCTGTGTCCTCAGAGTGTGCCGGCCGGAGTGGCCGAGCGGTTCTAGGCGCTTCAGTCCGGAACCGCGCTGCTGCGACGGTCGCAGGTTCGAATCCTGCCTCGGACATGGATGTGTGTGATGTCCTTAGGTTAGTTAGGTTTAAGTAGTTCTAAGTCCCAAGTGCTTAGAGCCATTTGAAGCATTTTTTTAACAGATTTAAATATTTATTTCCTTTTTTATTCTGCCAGTAAGGGAATTAACTTTACCAAAACTAGACATGATTGTCTTAATGGTATTTCCGCGATAAAAATATGGCATTTGAGTGTTTGATAGCTATTTTTTTATTTTCAATGACCGGTTTCAGGCTAGCTGCCTATCTTCAGATCATATATTGCAGTTACAGAGTAACTTGTCAGTACAGAACTATCGGTTCACTGTCATAACAGTTATGACAGTAACTTGTCAGTACAGAAGTATCGGTTCACTGTCATAACAGTTATGACAGTAACTTGTCAGTACAGAACTATGGGTTCACTGTCATAACAGTTATGACAGTAACTTGTCAGTACAGAACTATGGGGTCACTGTCATAACAGTTATGACAGTAACTTGTCAGTACAGAACTATGTGTTCACTGTCATAACAGTTATGACAGTAACTTGTCAGTACAGAACTATGGGTTCACTGTCATAACAGTTATGACAGTAACTTGTCAGTACAGAACTATGGGGTCACTGTCATAACAGTTATGACAGTAACTTGTCAGTACAGAACTATGTGTTCACTGTCATAACAGTTATGACAGTAACTTGTCAGTACAGAACTATCGGTTCACTGTCATAACAGTTATGACAGTAACTTGTCAGTACAGAACTATCTGTTCACTGTCATAACAGTTATGACAGTAACTTGTCAGTACAGAACTATGGGGTCACTGTCATAACAGTTATGACAGTAACTTGTCAGTACAGAACTATGGGGTCACTGTCATAACAGTTATGACAGTAACTTGTCAGTACAGAACTATGGGTTCACTGTCATAACAGTTATGACAGTAACTTGTCAGTACAGAACTATCGGTTCACTGTCATAACAGTTATGACAGTAACTTGTCAGTACAGAACTATCTGTTCACTGTCATAACAGTTATGACAGTAACTTGTCAGTACAGAACTATGTGTTCACTGTCATAACAGTTATGACAGTAACTTGTCAGTACAGAACTATCGGTTCACTGTCATAACAGTTATGACAGTGACTTGTCAGTACAGAACTATCTGTTCACTGTCATAACAGTTATGACAGTAACTTGTCAGTACAGAACTATGGGGTCACTGTCATAACAGTTATGACAGTAACTTGTCAGTACAGAACTATGGGTTCACTGTCATAACAGTTATGACAGTAACTTGTCAGTACAGAACTATGGGTTCACTGTCATAACAGTTATGACAGTAACTTGTCAGTACAGAACTATCAGTTCACTGTCATAACAGTTATGACAGTAACTTGTCAGTACAGAACTATCTGTTCACTGTCATAACAGTTATGGCAGTGAACCGATAGTTCTGTACTGACAAGTTACTCTGTAACTGCAATATATGATCTGGAGATGGGCAGCTAGCCTGAAACCGGTCAGTGAAAATAAAAAATAGCGATCAAAGACTGAAATGCCATATTTTTATTTAAATAAACTTTACAACACTGTCTTGAAAAGTGGTGTAAGATGAACATCAACAAAAGCATAACACGTATAGTGGATTGTAGTCGAGCTAAATCAGACAATGCTGATGGAATTAGATTAGGAATTGAGAACTAAAGGCGGCCGGAGTAGCCGACGGGTTTAGGCGCTACAGTCAGGAACCGCGTGACCGCTACGGTCACAGGTTCGAATCCTGCCTCGGGCATGGATGTGTGTGATGTCCTTAGTTAGGTTTGAGTAGTTCTAAGTTCTAGGGGACTGATGACCTCAGAAGTTAAGTCCCAAAGTGCTCAGAGCCATTTGCACCATTTTTCCTCAGAGTGTGAAAATATCTTGTTGGTGCTCACTTACGTAGGGAGGAATGATCGTCATAATAAAACAAGAGAAATCAGAGCTCGCAGGGAAAGATTTATGTGTTCGTTTTTCTCGCGGGCTGCTCGAGAGTGGTACGGTAGAGAAATCGCTTAAAGGTAGTTCGATGAACCCTCTGACAGGCACTTAATTGTGAAATGCAGACTAATCGTGTAGATTCATATCTAGATGTTCTACGGACATCAAATGCGCTACAATTCTGACACCATGTCTCGGTATTTCTGATCTCATACTGCTGCAAATGCACTGTGAACAACTATTCCAAACGACAATGTTAATTTTTATACAGATATCCATGCGTTTATACCAATTTACACTACTGTATAATTCAAAAGTGACAGTATAGCACTGCCGGGAAACGGAGATAAATCGTAGATTGCTATTAGCGGGTTCTTCGAAAAAAAAAAAAAAGAAAAAAGGACAGAAGGAGCTGCAACAGAAGAAGTGCGAGAGGCGCTCATGGTCGTCAGAGCCGGGAAAGAGGGGAGGAAGGAGAAGAAGGTAGGAGAAGTAGCAGAAAAGAGAGTGAAAGTGGGAGTGTGGGCGGGGAGAGGAAGCTTTTTACGAGGTGCTGGGCGGAATCGGCGAGAGCGCGGTACTGCGGCGCGGAGCTGTGCGATGCGATGCGTCAGCAGATGTAAAATTTAGCCGCCGAGAATTGACTCGCTTCTTTATTGCTAAAGAGGACAGCCGAATTCGGCCCCCTCGGGCCTCGCGGTTCCCAATCTGAGAGAGGGGAGAGAGAGAGGCGAATAAAGAAATTGTCGTATCGGCCGGGGAATTGCGCGGCCGCGAACGCACAATAAAGTTAATGCAAGGCGTGATGCGGGCCTGCGGTGCCGGAATACCAGATGTGCGTAAACACGCCACTCTCATTGTCCGCACTTTGAATGCCGCCTGCGCGGCCGGCGAATCATTTCATTTCTCCCCCTCCATCCAGGGAAGCGAAATATCCCGCAAAGAATTCCTCGCTTTTCTGTTCGTCACCGCCATTTCTTTTGCGGTAACGCGCGGTATCGAGTTAGATCACACTCAAACAGCTATTTTATTTTACATCTTTCTTCGCTACAGGTAGGGCCGAAATCAAACTGGCTCTTTCAGTGCGCACGAAACACCAGTCTCAACGTAATTCAACGGCTCCCCTTCTTTTTTTTATTTTCATCCCCACTCAGACTTATTTATTGTTTCCAGATTATATGCTTCCATATGACCAGTACTTCGCAAGGCTTGACATCAAATAAGGTAGAAGGGACGGATACCATTCCTTCGAAATCTCTCATATCATTGGGGGGAAGTGACAACCAAGTGACTATTCAGGCTGGTTTGTCGAATCTGTCAGTCGGTAGACATAGTGCCAGACTTTCAAATATAATCCACGCAATTCCAAAGATAGCAAGAGAATTAAGTGCGAGAACTGTCGCACAATCATATGTTTTTGGGTGGGGTCCGCCTTTAACAAAACACGATTTTGTTTTTTGTCCCAGACATGTTTCACTGCAGTTGCAGCATCATCAGTGGGACAAAAAACAAACTCGTGTTTTGCTAAAGGTGAATCCCACACAAAAACATATGTATTGTTAAAGCAAACACAGACAAAAGAGCTTCAACCTCAAGATGATTATCGCACAATCAGCTTATCAGTTCATGGCAGATCCAAGTTACTGACAAGAACAATGTATTTAAAAGAACTGAAGCTTTGTGAGACAGCGATCAGTTTGGCTTTCGGAAAGGTAAGGGCACCAGAGAGGCAGTTCTGATTTTGATAATGGAAGCAAGACTGAAGAAAAATCAAGACACATTGTCACGATACCGTTATGGATATTCTTACCAGCGAGCTGTCTAGCGGTATTCACTTGCTGACAACTCTTAGTCGCTATATGTTAATAGGTAGCGAGCAAGTGAAGCCAGCATTGTGGCAGAATCCCTCGGGTGCGCATCTGGTGAAAGAACCGTATGCCAAAAACAAGTGAATTTAAAATAGAAGATATTTAAATAATATTGAGGGATGCAATTAATTTATATACGAAGACTGTACAATCTATGGCTTTTTGGAGTGAATGGATTTGGATTTGTGAACTTTAGCAAAGTGATTGAGATATAGTGTGAGTTCTACTGTTGAAAATAAATCAGCATAATATTTTATTACGTATAGGTAATTACAGCCACAACACGCAATGCTTGTCTACATTGTATTTTCTATTATCGGTCGTGGTCTGATGTTAAGTCACCTCCATCAACTTTCCCGTAGGCAAAACCTTAGAAACATGATCTGTTTAGTTAGAGTAACTGAGGGAGAGCTTACAACGTTCACAGGATTTTTCGACTTAAAAAAAAGTGTTAGATAACGTGATATGGTGCAAACTGTTCGAAATTCTGAGGAAAATATGAGTCAGCTATAAGTGACGTGTCGCTCACACCGGCACAGGGAAAACAGTGATCAACGTTTACAAAAGTTTATTGACCAAGGAAAGAAACGTCCGTTTCGACGACAGTAACAAAATAAGAATTACAGTGTTTCACGGCTATGAACACTTGACAGTATGGTTATTCCAGAGTCTGACAAAATAGCATAATAAGGACCTTCATAGACAAATACACTATCACGGAAAACACTGCAACAAGGAGAGATCCCCACCGTTGCGATCGACTTTTTGAAACCATTTATACTGTGATGAAGGTTAAGATCCCAGGTATCACTCAGTGCAGCCATTCAGCTTGGTGGAACCTCGTTTGCGAGTAATTGACGAAAATAGAATTCGGGATTTTTTGTGATGCTCAGTAGCGTTAATAAAGATCCGATGTGCAGTCTGGTTGTATGACATAATGGGTAACAGTTTGCTAGGCAGGAAGTCGAGGGTTCGAATCTCGTCAGGTGCATTAAATTCTGTTTTTATTTTTAAATCTTTATCGAAATAAACTTCGATCATGGTTTTTATTCAATGAATTGGTTTAAATGTAATTTTTATTTCTATTACTTTGTCACATCATTTTAACAACTGTATGAACTTTTTCATTTGTTTAATTTTTTCTTTATATTATTCTTCTTCCAATCGGAATTTTTTGTGAATATGAATTTAATTGTATTTACCTGTTATAATGTTCAATTATTTGAGAATTCAGATCTATCAGTTAAAAAACAAAAGACGATATAATTTGTTTATATTTGTGCGCTGATGTGAAAAATGTATTTTTGTTATTAGATGGGCATTTTTTGCATGGTAATTGTCATACAAACATTTAAACCATAACCTAAACACCTACTGGACGAGGGACAAAATAATGCAAATTAAAATTTATATGTAAGACGGGTTTATAAGTAAAACGAACTTTAAGAAAAATGAGACATAGATATAATGAGAGGAATAACATGATCGAAGAGACAGGGTCACAAATCAAAAGAAATTAAATTGAAATTAATAGATAAAATTAATTAAAAACAAATGAGAAAAGATTTTAGGTGGAGAAAGAATGATTAAAATTATGTAACAAAGGAATGGAATTAAAAAATTACGTTTAAACCAAGTTACTGAATAAAAATAATGATCAAAGTCATTTCGATAAAGAACTGAAAATGAAAAAAAAAATTGTTCACCTGACGAGATTCGAACGTACGATCGCCTCATATGAAGCTCTCATCCTGCCCGTTATACCTCACATAGAGACTAAACAACGGACATTTTTCTGATGAATTCTTCTCGGGTCTTCTCGGAAGTTTTCGCCAGAAAACTCATTGAAAAGTTACGACAAGACGACGGCACCACTCGGCTGATAACCCGAGAAGAATTCATCAGTGGAATGCGCCGAGAAAGACTGCAATCGCTTATAACGGACGTTTTTGTAGCGCTACTGAGTGTCACGAAATATTCTGGATTTTCTTTTCGTCGGTTACTAGTAAACGAGCGCCCGCCTGGATGAATGGCTGCAGTGTGTGATACCTGGGATCTTAACCTATTGATAGTTTCAAAAAGTCGATCGCATCGCTCGGGGCGTCTCCTTGTTAGGTCTGATGAAGCTGTCCTGAATACCATCAGCATAGGAGAAGTCTATCCTGAATACAGTCTGACTGCACCAAGGAACAACGTCGAATGCTGAATACAGTGGCGTCGGTCAGTACGACGGACTTCGTGAGCGTCTTAAGACGATGAAATGAGTAACACCCTTCCGAGGCCAGGACAGGCTCTCGAGACCCGAGCAACTGACCTTTGCAGCTCTGTCGCTGACCTCTATGGCGCCATAATCGAGGCACTATTTTGTTGCCACGTGTGTGGCGGATGCGAATAGGCCCCCTGGAAGTGGCGGCCTCTGCTAGCGCTGGTGCCGCCGTCTGTTGTCCGACCGTTACTGCGACAGGGAAAAATCCGTGACGCTGAGGTGTACAGGGGCCATGTAGGCTGCACGCGCGGCCGACATGCCCCAAGGGTTGCCGATAGCTTTTGCGAAGGTTTTCTGTATAGTAATAGGGACAGACAGGTAACACTCAGTACGTACAAGAAACAAGGGGAAAAATAGGAAGGAAGGAGTGCTCGTATTAAGAAAGCTATAAGACAGGGATGCAGTCTTTCACCACCACTGTTCCGTCTACACATCGAAGAAACAATGACATAAAAAACGGTTCAAGAGTGGGATTAAAATTCTGGATGAAAAGACATTGTTGTCCTTAGTGAAAGCGAAGAAGAATTACAGGAATGAACAATTTTCTAAGGACAGAATATGGATCGAGAGTAAGGTAAAGGAAGATGAACGTAATGAGGAGTAGAAGAAATGAGATTTGTGAGAAATATAGCTCTGAGATGAAGAGATTGGCACAAGAGAGGAACTTCGATGCGTCGGATCAGTCCCATGAGAAGGCTGATGTCGCAGGGCAAGAGTCTGGTTGGGTGCGGTGGGATGGAGATGGGATGGGGAAAATTTACCAAGGTACGTATATAAAACTAACATACCAACTGACACTACAAGGCACTGTGATAAATGCCTTACTGTTCCTGTTATTAAAGAGACAGTAATAATTTGAGTATGCGAGAACAACTTCAACCAGGACAACGTGATTTAATCTTAGTGGTACGTGGAAGGTTCTCTTGAGTCTTTCGGAGAAAGAGAGATTTGCCAAACTGTTTACGTTCCTACGGCAGCGGTGACGCGACGAGTACGGAAATGAAAGATGTCCACGGCAGTGTGACGTAGTGTTTACGTACGCCGGCAGCAAAAAAGCGACCATGGGCCATATAAGACTACGACAGCAGCAGCCACGACAGTCTGTTGCTTCTGACGAAGAGGACGGTGGCAATCGTCAGAAGCTTAAGATTTTAATCAGAATTGACACAGCAAGAAATCAGTAAAGTTTTATTCAATAATTATGTCGCGGGAAACTTCGTTAGCAAATTCTTACTTTAGTTTCAGGTGGCTTTAGGAAGGGCAACATACATACATCAAAAAGTTTTGCATCACCCCGGTTCCCAGAAGTCCTGAAGACAGACGTTGACTGTGGATATCACAGACACAGTCCTTTTGACTGTTCAGAGATGTCACTAAACCCGAAATAGATGTAAACAACCACACATGAGCAGCGCCTTTTAGATGGAGGGAGTCCGACAGCCGATCAGTTCCAGTCATTCCACCAGGAAGAAGGTATACGGCTCCTGTTGCCTTGCCTAGACGATCAACACCGCGATTCGATCGCGTCCACATTGTTACTTTGTGCCACGAAGGGCTCTCAACAAGGCAAGTATCTAGGAGTCTCGGAGTGAACCAAAGCGACGTTGTTGGGACATGGAGGAGATACAGAGAGACAGGAACTGTCGATGACGTGCCTCCAAGGGGGCTACTACTGCAGTGGATGACCGCTATCATATTGAACAACGCTTTTCGTGCAGCCACAGAACGTCGTGTTACGACTCAAACTGTGCGCAATAGGCTGCACTATGGGCAGCCTCACTCCCGACGTCCATGTCGAGGTCCATCTTTCCAACCACGACACCACGCAACTCGGTACAGATGGGCCCAACAACATGCCGAATGGACCGCCCAGGGCTAGCATCACGTTCTCTTCACCGATGAGTGTCGCATATTCTTCTAACAAGACAATCGTCGGAGACGTATACGGAGGCAACCAGGTCAGGCTGAACACCTTACACACACTGTCTAGCCAGTGCAGCAAGGTGGAGGTTCCCTGCTGTTTTGGGGTGGCATTATGTGGGGCCGACGTACGCCACTGGTGGTCATGGAAGGCGCCGTAAGGCTATACGGTACGTGAATGCCACCCTCCGACCGATAGTGCAACCATATCGGCAGCATACTGGCGAGGCATTCGTCTTCATGGACGACAACTCGCGCCCCCATCGTGCACATTTTGTGAATAACGACATCGCTTGACTAGAGTGGTCAGCATGTTCTCCAGATATGAACCCTATTGAACATGCCTGGGATAGATTGAAATGATCTGTTTATGGACGACGTGACCCACCAACCACTCTGAGAGATCTGCTCCGACCAACACTGCCTTGATGAACTTGTGGATAATATGCCACGACGAATTCAGGCTTACATCAGTGGAAGAAGACGTGCTACTTGATATTAGAGGTACCGGTGTGTACAGCAATCTGGACTTCCACCTCTGAATGTCTCGCTGTATGGCGGTACAACATGCAATGTGTGATTTTCATTAGCAATAAAAAGGGCAGTAATTATGTTTATGTTGATCTCTATTCCAATTTTCTGTACAGGTTCCGGAACTCTCGGAATCGAGGTGATGCAAAACTTTTTTTGATGTGTGTATTGTTCTGTCTGGTGTATATTACTTACTCACTACCATAGAGATTTCATGTAATAAGTGCGTCAGTTCCTTCGCTCCATATTTAAATATTCCATGAAACTAACAATAAAGCAATGTTCGTGATTCTTATAAAACCAAAGCAATTATTACATGAAGTGCTATAATCTTTTATATAAATGGAGAACACGCCTGTCAATATACGTAAGTAACGTTTAACGCTTTACTGGGCTTTGTTGCTCTCCACGAACGTCAAAATTGCACACTGTTTTCTGTAATTTGTTGCGGATTTCATACTGGGATGGACACTGATGCTTGCAGGCAACATCTAAGTCCTCTGACTCAGCGATATTCTCTTCTCTGTGGTGCAAGGTTTCTGAATAGCGTGCATCTACAGCGGACATCGTGGTTCGTTATGTAATAGTAATCAGTGTAGCAGTTTCTTTCGATTTGCTGTTTTATCTTGTGGAACTGAAGCTGCTTGTAAGCGGAAAGAGGAAGTTTTGAAGGTGAGTTAATATTCAGATATATTAGCGTATTCTTACCCGGCGTATAACAATGTACTGATGATTCATGTAAAAACGAAGCTTGGTAATACACCATTAGATGGACAATCAACAGCGAAGAAGAAGAAGAAGACGAAAACAGCAGCTTCGGTGCCATTGTATGATGTACGATATGACAGTTTTGCCCACTGACCAGACTATGGGCCAAAGGGAAGAAATAGGTTTTGTGCTCAGGGGCATTCGACAACAGAATGTGGAAAATGTGGAATTGCTCTGTGTTTTGTACGAAAAAGAAATAGTGGGAAGACATTTTACATGAAGTAATGCAAAATTCAAACTTTTTTCAGCCACAGGAATAATACTGTAGTATTTTTATTATAGCACCAATGCGACTTTTAAACACAGTGATGCTCACAGGAAGCTTTCAGTATTTTGACAATAATGTGTCTAAAACTGCTCAAATAACCATGTACAGCTAATATAAGTAATTTAATACATTTTCTTAACAGTATTTCTGTGTGTGTCCGGTGAAGGGTTAAACATGAAGAGATGAGGACAGTGGACTCTTATAAGAAACGATGCACTGGCGCAGAACGTAGTGAGCAATCAGTTGAAAATAGCATAAATAGAAATCGCGACCATGGTGCGTAAATACATTTAATTAGAGACCAGGCATAAAACGTTGTCCTTTATGAAATAGGTCTACTCCAAGAATGAGGACTTAAATAAACGGAAAACAACTTATATATCCTTTTCAGTTTGATTCCAAGACCAATCATGTTCGAGAAAGGTGCAGTTTTATGAGCAATTATTTTCGTCGTGTACATAAATACTTTCCCACATCCTTGAGCCTGATTATGGAGAGTTACGGTTCTCAGATAGACAGCATTTACACCGGAAAACAAGGATCAGGGCTGAGAGCACAAAAATAATAAGAAAGGAATAAAAAGTATTTATTCTCGTTCGTGATGAGCTTACATCCCCATTACCTTTCACCGTGCAACGGCTGTTCAACCTACTGAAGAGGATGTTTTGACGCATAAATGTGTCTTCTGTGAGTTCACATACACAGACATGTTAACCCGTGCCTCACCTGAAGAAATGAAAAATTATTCAGAAACGTGTTGCAGAACCGACCACGTTCCTGTTAGTTCTGGAGATTTAACTGAGACACAACAGTAAATTTGCAAAGATAAAGAAGAGCGTTGGTTTTTATTAGAGTTCTGACACATTCCCACTTGAGAAAATAATTTTCGTACACATCTACCGATTATCTCTCACTTGGGAAATGTTTTCTGGTGTTCGTAATTATTTTGTATAGTTTTCTATCATGATGTGCTAAAATACACTTACCGTGGTAGTTTCATTTTAGTCAATCTATATACCAACAATTTTCTTTTCTTATGCAGTACAATTTCGTATGTTATATAGTCGGTAGAGGCCCTCCATCTGTCGGAAAAAGAGTCATTTTATAATGATATCTGTACTGTACTAACAGTGGGAGAAGATGACGTAAAGCCCTAAAAGTCGCTAACTTGATTCGCTGTAGGTCAGCAAAGGTTCATGAATCCATATTTCATCTTTTCACTTTTTCTCTTTCATCTCTACAACTGTTCATTTTCTTCCCCGCCTTCTTGGTACGATTTTGTCTTGGAAACCTCGCCGCTTACTAAATTTATTTCTTTGTTCCACTTTTATGTTTGTTTGTGACAATGGCTTTTAGGTTTTCATGCACTTCGCTAAATTCCTTCCTTGGATGTGCTCATAGAACATGTACATTTCGCAAGTAACTAGTTAGCTTAATATTTGACACCATTTCGTGGTTTAGTATGTGGATTTTCTGAGGGCTTGATGCCTAACAACAGAATTATTCGTAACTACTTCCTGGGTTCAGAGGATGACTACATGAAAACTACTAGACAAGTAAAGAAATGACACAAATCAGCGGACAGTGAATCTCTCCAAATGTCGATTCGTAGTACGCGCCATGGTATAGTTGCAGACATTGTCGGTGTGGGGGCAGGAGTGTCAGAATGTTTATACAAATCACCCGATCCGCATCGTCGCATCGAATTATTCCTGGAGGTATAACACAGGGTGTTGTCATGACATCACTGGGTGTTGTCATGACATCATAAACTTTAAGCAAACGTCCATCATGTTAGTTACCCAAAGCAACAGCTTCTGGAGGAACATTTATATCCATGCCAATCATTCTGATTATATACAGAATGAATTCTCACTCTGCAACGGAGTGTGAACTGATATAAGGGTTACTGGCAGATTAAAACTGTGCCAGACCAGATTTTGGTAACAAACATCAGAAGAACAATAGCACGAAAACTCCGGCAAATAAATTCGCGAATAATTAAGAAAACGAATATAGTTTCGTTCATTTATAATTGAAAGAGCTAAATAAACTCACAATTGCTAATGAGAATGCCGTAATGTGACGCCTCATTGACTGTAAATACAGTTTGCGTAGTTGACAGCACTCAGAGTTCCCACCTGTAATGTGCTTTTCACCAACAGCAAGCGAGTAGCTTTGCTATGACTGATAGGCACTCAGAATTTAATGGCGGACGCTGCATCTTACGAAGAATGACGCAATGCTCGTTTCACAACAATTCCCACAAACGTGACGTAATTTCGACGTCAAGCGGATTGTCGACTACCGCATTATCGGCTATGGACTTCTTGACAAGGAAGAATATGAATATTATTGCTCTTCGATTCACTCGCAGCAATTTAAGCTGATCTCTTGAGTTCCTGCCTGAACACACACTCGGAAAGCGCTAAATATTCCTGAGAAGAAAAATATACATATTTTATTGTTTTAGTCGCAGCATTTAAAGCTGTGCTCTTAGGTTCCTGTCTAACCACATCCTCGGAAAACGAGACACATTCGTAAATAAACAGCAAAATATTTGTGACAGAGAAGAATATGATTGTTAATGTTTGTCGTTTCACTTTTCCTCTAAGATTCTTACCTAACTGCACATTCGAAACGCGACACATATCGGAAATAAAGAGCCAAATAATTATGAGAAGAAAGAATATGAATTTTATTGTTACTCGTTTCAATCGCAGTAATTTAAGCTATCCTGCTGCCCAACCACATATTCGGAAATCGCTAAATATTAATTTCATCCTTCGACCCCTGATCACACTGAATGTAAATAACAGCCAATATTCCAGAACATACTTAGTACATTCATAAGAAAGTAACAGAACGTATTAACAACGCTGACATGAAAAAGACTGCATGTAGCAGGATACAAACGAACAACTTTCGACTCCAGGAACCACAGAGTTGTTAATTGCACCAGCACTTAACCATGTGATGTTTAACTCCGGTCTTGGTTATCATTTTCTGTTTTGAAGGCTTGTATTGTAGATGTGTTATTGACATCTAATGACAATGGTGATGCGTTTGTGATAAGTTCTCAATGCTACGTTATACTGAAACTGTATACTGCAAATTATAAAACAAGTGTGTTTCATTCTTAATTCGTAAATTACTGACGATAATAACTCACTCCTAAGACAGCACTCTTATATGAAGGCATTAATTGTCAAGAAATCATTACGTGACATTTTGTTAAAGGAATAATTATAATAAATCATTCCAAGAATGACGTGTTTTTGCAAATCTCCGTTACGCAAGCATGAAATCTTGTGAGAGGCCCATATCGAATGCTAACGAAAGCTGATAGCCGATCATGCAGTCGTCGATATTGTGTGTGATGTCAGAATGACGTCACGTTTGCAGGAACTGTTGTGAAACGATTGTTACCCCACGGACTGGCACGTACCACAACAAAGACACGTAAATACACCTGATAAAACACCGTCCACATACATGAAAATACACTCTCCAAAAGGAAACATAAAACACCTGCAGTAACAACTACAAGATAAGAAATGAGCGAGACAGAGAAAATAAATAGTAATAACTACCGCTACGGTCACAGGTTCGAATCCTGCCTCGGGCATGGATGTGTGTGATGTCCTTAGGTTAGTTAGGTTTAAGTAATTCTAAGTTCTAGGGGACTGATGACCTCACATGTTAAGTTCCATTGTGCTCAGAGCTATTTGAACCATTTTAATAACTACTGCTAAGGGCGGGCAGAACAATGAGAACAGTGATATACGAACACACTTTACAAAAACTACCTTTAATTTTAAGGAAAGTAAATACTGAGAAAAGCGGAGAAAAAGAAATTACTATTGAAATGCTTTCAGTCGCGCTTTTCGTTGCAGCTGTTTGTGGATGATGCATCGTGACGTCAGCAGAAGTTTGTTGGTGTTGACGGTGTAATTAAGGTAGCTGTATCAGTCCTCGAATTGTCACGTAAACATCCACTTGCTTATAATGTGTTCCTCCAGGCGGTTATTCCATTTTACGTTGCATTCCTTATGACACAGGCCGATAGGACGCAGTTTTCTGCGCATATGTGTGTTATTACAACGTTCCACGCACACGTTTCTGTTTCTAATGTTCCTTACACTGTTTTAAAACTATAATATTCGATTCCACGCGCTAATCGCGATATTACAATCCATGCACGTTTGGCAATCAAGATCGCGAATTTACAGTTCTGGTAAAAACAGTACCATACGTCACCATCAGTTTGCAACAGTTAATGTTTTAGTGCGGCCGTAAGCTCATTAAGTTGCACACGAGATAATTAATTCAAAGTGCATAAGGCTGTCCAGTTCGATTAACTACAATTAGTTCACTTCTCACAACGAAAATCACAGTCCATCCACGGAAGCATTGTCACTGCTGTTTGTAGTACTCAATGAAACTTACTGCCCTCATGCAGGCTAATATTTTGTAGTATAACGTCCATGCTGAAGTTTAGTTTAAGCCGTGAACGAAAAATAACAACGGGGTAGTGAATTTTCGTGTGATTCTGTCCGCACAGAATACGGTAGCCGATGCGCAATTACAAGTTCTCGTCCAAAGAGCTGGCGGCGCGGTTAGCTGGTCTAAATATCTCTGGCACCGGTATCGATAGTCACCTCCCTCGTGACTTATCTTTGGTTTTCCCAACTGCGGTGTGAAACCCCGGCGCGGAGGCAGGGCGTTGTGAACGGCACGTATCGGGAGGAGGAGGGCTGGAGCAACAGTGCCTGGAAGCGGGGTTTGTTGGGGCCGATTTGTGTTTGAAAACGCAGGTACCCAGCCGGATCACCGAGCGACTCGTCGAATGTTGGGCAGCCGCTAAAGAAGGCGACACAGGTCGTGCTCTGGTGACGAGGGCCTCCTTTTGTTATTTGAAAAGGAGCTAAAAAGGATAATTGACGGTGGGGAGAGTGCATCGTGACATACTGCCTATTGATATTCTAGCCCTGTTTAAAAGGAAAATTGGAGCAATATTATTTAGTCTTGTTCATTGAATAATACACTCCCGGAAATGGAAAAAAGAACACATTGACACCGGTGTGTCAGACCCACCATACTTGCTCCGGACACTGCGAGAGGGCTGTACACGCAATGATCACACGCACGGCACAGCGGACACACCAGGAACCGCGGTGTTGGCCGTCGAATGGCGCTAGCTGCGCAGCATTTGTGCACCGCCGCCGTCAGTGTCAGCCAGTTTGCCGTGGCATACGGAGCTCCATCGCAGTCTTTAACACCGGTAGCATGCCGCGACAGCGTGGACGTGAACCGTATGTGCAGTTGACGGACTTTGAGCGAGGGCGTATAGTGGGCATGCGGGAGGCCGGGTGGACGTACCGCCGAATTGCTCAACACGTGGGGCGTGAGGTCTCCACAGTACATCGATGTTGTCGCCAGTGGTCGGCGGAAGGTGCACGTGCCCGTCGACCTGGGACCGGACCGCAGCGACGCACGGATGCACGCCAAGACCGTAGGATCCTACGCAGTGCCGTAGGGGACCGCACCGCCACTTCCCAGCAAATTAGGGACACTGTTGCTCCTGGGGTATCGGCGAGGACCATTCGCAACCGTCTCCATGAAGCTGGGATACGGTCCCGCACACCGTTAGGCCGTCTTCCGCACACGCCCCAACATCGTGCAGCCCGCCTCCAGTGGTGTCGCGACAGGCGTGAATGGAGGGACGAATGGAGACGTGTCGTCTTCAGCGATGAGAGTCGCTTCTGCCTTGGTGCCAATGATGGTCGTATGCGTGTTTGGCGCCGTGCAGGTGAGCGCCACAATCAGGACTTCATACGACCGAGGCACACAGGGCCAACACCAGGCATCATGGTGTGGGGAGCGATCTCCTACACTGGCCGTACACCACTGGTGATCGTCGAGGGGACACTGAATAGTGCACGGTACATCCAAACTGTCATCGAACCCATCGTTCTACCATTCCTAGACCGGCAAGGGAACTTGCTGTTCCAACAGGACAATGCACGTCCGCATGTATCCCGTGCCACCCAACGTGCTCTAGAAGGTGTAAGTCAACTACCCTGGCCAGCAAGATCTCCGGATCTGTCCCCCATTGAGCATGTTTGGGACTGGATGAAGCGTCGTCTCACGCGGTCTGCACGTCCAGCACGAACGCTGGTCCAACTGAGGCGCCAGGTGGAAATGGCATGGCAAGCCGTTCCACAGGACTACATCCAGCATCTCTACGATCGTCTCCATGGGAGAATAGCAGCCTGCATTGCTGCGAAAGGTGGATATACACTGTACTAGTGCCGACATTGTGCATGCTCTGTTGCCTGTGTCTATGTGCCTGTGGTTCTGTCAGTGTGATCATGTGATGTATCTGACCCCAGGAATGTGTCAATAAAGTTTCCCCTTCCTGGGACAATGAATTCACGGTGTTCTTATTTCAATTTCCAGGAGTGTATGTATTGGGTCTGCAGTGTGCCTTGGCTTGAGAGTGGCCAATAGTTGTTAGTGCGTCATCTTTGAAGCCACGTGACTCTGTTAGTTGGTAAACCGCTTGTGTGCACCCGCTTTGGGAGGCGATGTTATGAACTGAACTGAAGTGGTAACACCGGTAAGTGGCACTGTACCCGGTGGCAGTGTCATGGTGCTGTATCAGGTACCGGGTATGAATTTGAAATCTAGTTGTGATTTAGTAAAGTGTCTTTATTCTAACCTACGTTGATGTGTTTTAATCATAATTGAATTACGAGGGGCTACTACTGAGTCAAAAGTTCCTGCTTTGTGTAAGTCACCTTAACTAGTGTTTCTTAAGGCGTTTTAGCAATACTTATTCAAGCCTCAGGAGTTTTAACTGCAAGTGCTCTGTACCTGCACCTTGTCAGTTACATGTACACGCTGTGAGGTAATGGGCGAGTTGTGGGGCCCTGAAAGTATTCTAAGTTTAGAGTTGGCGGCCACCGTTCGGGCCGCTCGGCAAGGCGTGGCTCGTTAGCAAGCGCGTGTTGCCGCACAACGGCTGGACCATGTAGTCAATCGGCCGCGTGACTGGGAATTCCATGGTGATGCTGTGTCAATGGAGGAGACACGTCAGGAGTGCCAAAGATGGCGGACTCCGTGAAACCGTAATGGCAGACATTCCACAGTTCGTATAGAAATTAATAGTAGCCACATGTATCATGAAAGCTCAAAAAGAAACATGTACATTACTCTCATTTGCACGACGATTCTGATGGCGTAATCAAATTTTCAATATCTTTATTAGTTTAAAGTTTAGTATCTGACGGTAAATTATACAGGTAACACCCAGCAACGAATTTCCAAAATATAAACGCTTCATCCGATTTTGTCGATCGCCGTGTCTGTAGTGTCTATTAGTGCAAACCTAAATTGGTATGAATTACATGGTGTTGGCTCTGAGCACTATGGGACTCAACTGCTGAGGTCATAAGTCCCCTAGAACTTAGAACTACTTCAACCTAACTAACCTCAGGACAACACACACATCCATGCCTGAGGCAGGATTCGAACATGCGACCGTAGCGGTCGCGCGGTTCCAGACTGTAGCGCCAGAACCGCTCGGCCACCAGCGGCCGGCGGTATGAATTACAGGCATGTAACTTTAATAGTAGATGAGTTATTGGAGGTCAAAGTGGCCGATTACTATCGATCGCGTCAGGCCATAAGTACTCCACCGTTACACGAAAAAACGGTAGCAACATGCTTATAAATATATTTATTCGTCTATGTCTTTCTTTATATCCGATATATACTATTCATCAAGAAATCGGTTAAATATTTACTGTGTATTAGAAAGCACAGAGACATTAGGCTACTGGCTTACCTTTTGTTCTATTCCTTTGATATATGTTTATTTAATTTGTTTAATAATGTGTGTTAGAGCCTGTTTATGGTCCAGCCGTAGGAATATTTATTTATTTTCAAGTTGTTTAAATGTAAATCCAGTATTTCGTATGTGCTTCAATATGTTCGTGAGTGCACATTCGCTTGGAGACATGGAGGGAGCGCTCTAGCCAACTACAATGCTCGTTACTGAGAGAGACGTTTGGAGGCTGGGGAGTACGGCACAGGACACGGGAAGTGCTGGACGTGACGGCGCGACGGACGCTCGGTCGTAGCAGAGACTTGGAGAGTGGAGCGGTTAGCGCGTGGTCGCGGCAGGTAGAAATACTTTGGAGTGCAGACTTTTGCACTTGTGTGATTTCCGTGGCTTCTACAGTGAAGACGTAGTATGCGTTTAGAAGTTAATATCTCTCGAGCTGCGTTGTTCATAACTAATTACGTGCTGCAGGAATCTATTGTTTTCCTGTTATTCAACTTATATTTTATTTAATTGCTGGACCAACGACACCAATAAGTATTTTGCAGAAATATACCGCATTCTCAAAAGTACTTCTACTTTCGTCCTCATCATTTAAAGTAATTAAGATAGTACCTGCAGATTTTATTTAATTGCAGTCTTTCACTTACAAATTTATATGTTACAGTCATAATTCGCAATTGCCGAGTGATAAAAATCTTCGACCATTAGATTCATATGTGTATTCTTATCGTATCTGTAGACTCAGCAGTATTTGGCCTGTAATGTGGCAACTACGTATCCCAGCCCCTAGACAACGAAACCAGCCAAAACTTTCAATAATGTAACTCTGAGTCGAAGGGTGCGTAGTTGAGCTGAGTAGTTCACAGCTGATGGCAAAACACGGGAGTATACCTCGGTGTTTGCAGCCATGACTTCTGGCCGCTGCCTTGGCTGCATCCGTCCCAACGCCCGAGGTCTAAATTATTGCCGCGGGAGCGCTTTGCCGCGTCGTGTGTCATACCTAGCAAAAGTTGAGTAGGCGTCTTGTTCATTGGAGCTATACCTTGGCTGAGCGACTGCCGCCAGGTTTGTAGGCTGTGAAGTTTAGCGGGATAAACTAATGAACTTTTGTAAATTACAATTAAGCCGTTGATCCTCTTACTGTTCATAAAAGAAGTGTTCGGACTCTCTACTAACCTTAAAATCGGATGCGCCCTGTATTTGGTAAACGTAGTTTCCCTTTAGTGAAAGATTCAAGTTTAATTCTTTCTGTCACAAACTCAGATGCTTTGTGTTTATTGAATACTGATTCCTTTTGATTATACTGATACATTTCGGTAGTTTTTCACTTTATATGCCACTATAATTCTGATAGTTTTCATGTTCTTTTAATCTGGAGTTTAATTGATCATTATAGTTTTTCTTAAATAAATGTTAATTTAGTAAAAACGGCGAACTATCTGATGGGTTTCCCTTTCACGTGATGATGTTTGATCCTTTGTTGTCCTGAACCTGTTACCTGGGTTTTCAGTAATTTCATTCGTGTGCCGGTTCTTTTTTTTGGTTTTTTTGTTTTTGTTTTTTGAAGGTACAGTGACAGAAGATAACTGTTTGGATATCCTTCAGAATACGTGGTACGAGGACTTATAATGTGTCAAGAAATTTACTTGCAACACGATGGTGCTTCACCATATATTGCCACTGCCGTCCGCTACTATTTAAACAAAAGTTTCCGAAGAAAAGGGATTGCTCGAAGGCAAGATATTGACACGACTCCACGTTTATCAGATATCACATCCATGGATTTTTGCCTATGGGATGTCGTCAAGGACACTGTTTATTCTCAAAAGCCTCAGACCATTACTGCACTAAAAGGCTGCATACCCGACGCATTTCATGATGTAGAAGGTGGTACCACATTATGCCATATAGTGTGTAACAGTGTTTCACAAAGATTTCAAAGGCGTATTAATGAAGACGGAAAGGAGACTGGACGTAAAAAATAATTGTGAATATTGTTTTTATTTGTAATGAAACATAATTTCAACCTTTTGTTTACCTGACATGATGAATCCTGCAGGACTGTCCATAAATCCGTAAGAGTACGAGGGGGTGCAGATCTCTTCTGAACAGTACGTTGCAAGGCATCGCAGATATGCTCAATAAGGTCCATATCTGAGGACTTTGGTGACCAGACGAATGTGTTAACTCAGAAGAATGTTCCTGGAGCCACTATGTGGCAATTCTGGAGATATGGGGTCCTCTTGGAATTGGCCAGGTCCGTCGGAATGCACAATGGACATGAATGCATGCGGGTGATCGGACAGGATGCTTACAAACGTTTCACCTGTCAGAGTCGCATCTAGGCGTATCAGGGATCCCATATCACTCCAACTGCGCATGTCCTACGTTATTATAAAGTCTCCACCAGATTGAACAGTCCCCTGCCGACATGCAGGGTGCATGGAATCATGAGGTTGTCTCCATGCCCGTGCACGTCCATCCGCTCGATACAATTTGAAACGAGAGTCACCCGACCGGGCAACATGTTTCCAGTCATCAACAGTCCAGGCGAGGCGTAAAGGTTTGTGTCGTGCAGTCATCAACGGCACACGAGTGGGCCTTCAGCTCCGAAAGTCCATATCGATGGTTTCTTTGAATGGCTCGCACGCTGATAGCAGTTAATGACCCAGCATTGAGATCTGCAGCAATTTGCGGAAGGGTTGCGCTTATGTCATGTTGAACTGTTCTTGCAGGATCTTTTCCGGCAGCAACGATGTTGGAGTTTTGGTGTATTACCGGATTCCTTATACGAGCGGTACATACGTGAAATGGTCGTACGGGAAAATCCCGACTTTATCGCTATATCGGAGATGCTGTGTCCCATCGATCGACTATAACACCACGTTCAAACTCACTTAAATCTTGATAACCTGTCATTGTAGCAACAGTAACCGATCTAACAACTGCGCCAGACACTTATTGTCTTATGTAGACGTTCCCGACCGCAGCGCCGTATTTGCCTGTTTACATATCTTTGTATTTGAATACGCAGGCCTATACCAGTGTCTCTGGCGCTTCAGTGTATTATAACCCATCCTTGGACGTGTCACGTTTCGCAGGACTGTAAATGCTGCTGACGGTTAGAGTGGTACACTTGCCGTACACCCCGCAGGCGGAACCGAACACGCAGCCAACACGGCGAGAGTAGGGACGTGGAGCAACCCCCTGGTTAATCGCGTAGCCTTCGCCGCTGCGCCCGCGGCTGTGGCCGCATTTAGCCGCTGTCCGCGAGGGCCGACCGACTTAATAACGCCCGTGACGGCTGGCCCACTGCCTACTTATTAATATAAATTTTAACCAGATTAAAATACATTGAAAGGAATTCATAACAGCGCGGGGGAAATTTACGAGCCCAGATCCGTAATAGATATGTATTCAAATAAAATCGCTCTCTAATGTAAGCGGCTGATTAATGGCTCGCGGACTGCCCGCTTTCCTTTCCGATACAATTACCTGCCGGGCCGAGCCGCCCGGTGCTCGAGGAATTCGTTACGTCGCGTCGGCAACGGACCGCGGCTTCGGGCAGAGAAACGTTTACCGCTGTCTTCAAGCCAGCCTTCGCCAGCCGTCGTCACCGCGCTGTCCTCTGTCAGCACTTTGAAACGCAGTCCGACAAAATAATCTGTTCATATTCACAAGGAATACACCTGTTATCGGCCCAACGACGTCTTTGGGTAGGGCAGTGTTTCATTCAGAAGGTTATGGGATGCAGCGTCGACTTGCTCTGGCCACAAACCAAGTATGACGTGAAATCCAACTCATAGTGTTATAACTTACGCGCACTCTTCGGTTTATACGTGACCCATGTTACCAAACGTTACATTTTTCACAGAAAAGACACCGATTCCGCAGAGTGAATGCTACCGAAGGAATCCGAGTAAGATTATAACTGACCGTAAATATTAATATTGAACAACAACGAACGATAAAGAATTTTGTAATCAGGTTATGGAACTTTGTTTAGTTTTCATATATGTAACCGCAACTGAATGAAACGTTAATTACTGAATTATTATTTCAATTTACCGGCTCATACTTGAGCAAAAGTTATAGAACTGCCTGTATGTGTTTGGTTGCAAAAACTATTATGTGACAAACACTGATATGTGTTTAGGCGGCAACAGTAAATACACGAGTGGAAGGACAAATGAAATACCACATAGAAGAGCATAAATGAAAGTGAATATTGCTGTAACAGATGCTATACGATCAGTGAAAGCCAGTACCAACTAACCACTAACAACACTGAAACCTGATTGGTAGGTACTCAGAGAGCGCACAGGATAAGGTTAGTATTGTGGATGGGGCCGTAAACAGTTACTGTGAGTTGCACAATCAAACACACAACTTTATTTTTCTAAGAACCACTTATTTACACATTGCATTAAAAGATCACAATTAGACAATACAACTGAAGGACCAGTTAAAGAGAACTTGCGATGCTTTCTGGGCTGAAGGCCCAAAATCACACCAAAAACAAGAACGGCTGAAGGCCTGGCTTAGAAATCAAAAAGCAATTAAAAATAGAAGGTAATTTAAAAAAAAACATACAATTGAAAACAATTAGCGGCTAAAGGCCTACACTACACGTCTGAAGGACAACTGTAATTAAAACACATTAATAAACCTTTTTTTCTGATCAAGAAATTTCTTTTTAAACTTATAACAGAACGGCCAAAAGCTTAATTAAAGGAATATTAACTTATTGCACGGCTGAAGGTCACAAACAAATTTGAAACAACGGCTGAAGGCCTGGACAACAATCCAGACAAACAATTTAAAATAAACCCCTTCCTTCTTATAAAAAAGTTTCCTTTAAGGAATACACATGGCTGAAGGCCTTATTGAAAGGGGTTTACGTAAATCCTTGGCTGAAGGCCACACATAAAACATCAAACAACTAACGGCTTAGGGCCTGGATTACAAACAATTTCAGATAGAACCAGTTTTAAGGAAAACATTTTTTTAAAATCAAATCAAATTGCAAAATTTTAATTTAACACGGCTGAAGGCCTTTATGTATAATTTAAAAAAGAACTGAATTAATACACTTCAAACTAAACTGAAAACCACAATCTAAAACAAACAGAACAACTGGTGCTCAGAAGTGTTCCAAGAGTCGGCCCGCAAAGGTAGCTCAAACTTAAGGTGAGGTGAGACAGGCAGCCAAGAGTTGAAAAATAATCGGATGGCAACCCAAACTAGGGATTGCCCAAGGACCAACCAGCAATTTAACCCATTCCCTTACGTCCAACCAACGGTACGACGATGGAAAATATAAGCTGAGTACGAGGATACGAACAGCACTACGTCTTCAGAAATTGACCTCTAAAAACAGCCAAGGGAACAATAACCACTCTAAGCAAAATATGAACCAAACAACTTAAAAGGCTGTCGAACTACACGCCATGCCAGACAGCATCAACACAACGAGGAAAGGCACACTGCCGGAAAACTTCGCTAACGATGAGACCAAGTAACTGGGGCGTTAACGGCCACAGAGCAGAAAGTACCGCTGGTGCACTCCACTGGCAAGTAACAGTCAGTTTAATAATTAATCCCAATATAGGAAGGCGGCTACAAGATCTCGCTGAATACAACACATCATATGTTGCTGCTAGCCCGAACGGCGGCCGCGGTGGTCTCGCGGTTCTAGGCGCTCAGTCCGGAGCCGCGCGACTGCTACGGTCGCAGGTTCGAATCCTGCCTCGGGCATGGATGTGTGTGATGTCCTTAGGTTAGTTAGGTTTAAGTAGTTCTAAGTTCTAGGGGACTGATGACCACAGATGTTAAGTCCCATAGTGCTCAGAGCCACTTTAGCGCGAACGGTCCAGGGAGCAACAAGCCGAAAGTGAACGAAGAGATGTCACAATAGTTGAGGCTTCATAACAGGTTAACTGATCACTCAGCTTCAGCGTCCAGGTTCGATGTGCAACGACCTTTGTCGCTCTCGCAGCTAGCGCCACACGATCCGACAGCGTGTGCACCCTGCCAGGCCTCGCGCCATGGAGACTTCCTTGCTGCTCTGTCCCAACTGACTGACCACCACATACACCACCACCACCCGGAAATACTAACGGTCACACGTAAGATAGTACGACAGTACTAGTATCGATAAGCGCTGGTGCTGCCACTGAAGAAGGCAAGCCAGCAACTTCGTTATGCCAGTAAGTAAGGAAGAAACAAGACACCACTCGACGTGACAAAATGCCAAAGAACAAACGGCATGAACGCGAGCCGCACACGGCTCAACACTTTAGGTGGTGTGTGGTGAACGACGTTACTCACAATACTGTTATCTTCCGTCAGATTTTCTCAAACAATACCGACTACAGCTCAGAAGCGAAACTCACCATCGCACCCCTCTCAAATTTAATGGTAAGGGGTCCCAGTAGACAGCCCGTCAAAAACTAAACACAGATCAAGCATGAAAACAGGAAAAAGGTGTAACAATAAACGGTCCAAGGAAAAGAAGTGCAATGTAGAGCAGCCCATAACAGCAACGGCGTCGTGCGTAAGTGGTCACGGTGTTGGACTGCCAAGCGGGCGAGCCATGTCTTTATTTCGCTGCTAGCTGTCTTCAAATCTGTGTTTGTGTCGTGGTGTAACGTGTCCATTTGCACTAAGGAGGTCTAGTACGGTAGGGACCTACGAGGGTCGTTCAGTAACTGATGCCCCACTTTCTTTTTCAAGAACATATTTATTGTTAAGGGTCAGAATTTGGTGACAATATACATCAGCTTGACTTGTCCATGTCCTATTTTTGTACGTGGTCTCTATTACGTTCAATGGCCGTACGCCAACGTTGTTGAAGAGTATGCATTCCCTGCTGGTAAACGCTCTTGTCCTGTAGGCGTAGCCATGTTTTCACTACGTGACTGACACTCTCCTCATCTTCAAAGTGTGTTCCCGTAGAGAACCGAGTTGTGATGCGCCGGTTCTCACTAACAATGGCATCCGCACGATTCAGCATGTCTGAAGCAGTCCCGAGCGTGGCTGATCATGGAGCTCTGTTTCTGCATTTATTGAGGCTGTAACTTTCTTTACCCATCGCCCAACTGTACTCCTGCTAACTGCAGCATCGCCATACTGCACACAAACGTTTATATGTTCACCAAGGTTTCTTTTTCTGCACACAATAATTCAACAACAGTACGCTGCTTGCAACGTGAGTCGCATGTAGACGCCATTTCGACGCTATACTACGGCTCTGCCATCTGCCAGAACGGTTCGAAACTTCACTGGCGCACGGAACAAACATCAAATGTGAAGCACCAACAAGGACGTTTGATATGTATATCAATGGCTTCTTTTTTTTAATGTGTGCCATTACTTGTTGAACGACCCTTGTACAATTACAGCTGATTCTGTACAACTACTCTACTAGCAGCCGAAAGGAAGTGACTTTCGAATGGGAACCGCAAACATAGGATGGCAGTGCATCGAGTCAACCGAATCCTCCACCGGAAAACACGTCTGGTGTGACGTACACGGCATTTGTGACAATACGTGTGTCATATGGTAGGAATCTCTTGCCAACGCATCTAATTTGTACGACTGGTAAGTGAGCGAGATATGCCTCCTTGCCCGATACAGGTGTTCATACGAATGTGAAGACTCCCAAGGAACTGATGTAAATGTAAATGTCGTGTGATGAGGGCCTCCCGTCTGGTAGACCGTTCGCCGGGTGCAAATCCTTCGATTTGACGCCACTTCGGCGACTAGCGCGTCGATTGGGATGAAATGATGAAGATTAGCGCAACACAACACCCAGTCCCTGAACGGAGAAAATCTCCGACCCAGCCGGGAATCGAACCCGGGCCCTTAGGATTGACATTCTGTCGCTTTGACCACGCAGCTACCGGGGGCGGACAAGGAATTGATGAAAATATGATAGTTTATCATATAAGCTACAATAAATGAACGCAACTGTTTCACCATCACACAATTTCTCTGTGCTCTGTCATCATAGTTTTTGAAGTTCGGTTCTGTTTAGGAAGTCATGACTCTTAAATTCCTTTGTTGTAACATAGTTCACACCCGTTTATTTGTTGTTTTCATTTCTGTGAGACGTCTGTGCGGCATCTCGCCTGATCTCACCATTCATCTCATTTACACGTCACCGCGTCATATGCCCCACACGCCACCAGGAGGCCTTCAAAATCGCGGTGGGCACACACCTGGAGTAGCATCTTGGAACTCTGCTTCGAATTGCTTGACAGAGTTGTTGGATGTCCTCCTGAGGGATATCGTGCCAAATTTTGTCCGTTTGGCGCGTTAGATCGTCAAAATACCGAACTGGTTGGAAGGCAATACCCATTATGCTAAAACCTTTCTCAATTGGGGAAAGATCCGGCGACCTTTCTGGCCAAGATAGGGTTTGGAAAGCACGAAGAGAAACAGCAGAAACGCTTACCGTATGCGAACGGGCGTATCTTGCTGTAATGTAATCCCAGCATGACAGTAGAACGTACCACTGTGCTGTAATGGTGCCGCGAATGGCAACCAAAGGGGTGCTGCTGTGACAAGAAATGGTATTCCACTCCTGGATGATGGGCTGTATGGTGGTCCACAGTCGGGTTGGTATCACAGGGCTGGCCAGGGCGTCTCCAGACACGCCTTCGCTGCTCATTGGGGCTCAGTTTGAAGCGTGACTCATCACTGAAGACAACTTTACTTCTGTCAGTGAGATTCCAGGCTGAAGATGTGTCTAGAGGCGCCATAGACAGCAGTAGTATACCAACCAGGAATAATGGTCTGGGGAATAGCTCATTTCCTTGCAGGACTCCTTTGGTTATTATCCGTGGCACGTTTACAGCACACTGGTACGTCGAAAATATTCTGTGCCCAGTTTATTGCCCTTCATGGCAATAAACTTCATGGGTTTACATTTCAGCAAGATAATTGCCTACCCACAGAAGGGCTATAGTTTCTGCTGCTTGTCCTCGAACTTGCCAAACCGTACCTTGGCCTGCCAGGTCGCCGGATGTCTCCCCAACTGAGAGATTTTGGAGCAGTGTGGGCAGGTTTTAGGTTTTTTTGCCTTAGAGCATTCATGAGAAAAACACTGCGGGGTGAAATGTGCCCACCACGATTTTCAAGGCCTCCAGGTGGCGTCTGGGGCACGTGACGCTGTAACGAAAGTATGTAAACGGAGAGGCTGAAGGAGTCAATGGCGTTGCCGCTGAGGTAACACCGGTTCCCGTCAAATCACCGAAGTTAAGCGCTGTCGGGATAGGCTAGCACTTGGATGGGTGACCTTTGGCAAGTACAGCTCTTGTGACGCCAATTAAAGAAGTACTTGATTGAGAAGTAGCGGCTCCGGCCACGAAAGCGACAACGGTCAGGAAAGGGTGTACTGACCACATACCTCTCCATATCAGCATCCAATGACACCTATCGGCTGAGGAGACAAGGCGGTCGGTACCGCTGAACCTTCCGTGGCCTGTTCAGACGGAGTTTTAAAGTCGGATGCTGAGAACGATCAATTCCCATGATCAAAATGAATAACTTATCTAGACGAAGCCGTAAGCTTATATTTTCCCCTCAAATTCCCCGTCGCATGGAATCCCTGATGCGGTGATGCAGCCCTGGAGAATGGCGTATTGTATCACAGCCGTCCACAAAACGAGCACGAAGAGTCTCTACATTTGGTACCTGGGTTGCGTAGACAAGAGCTTTCAAATGCCCCCATAAATGAAAGTCAAGAGGGTTGAGGTCAGGAGAGCGTGGAGGCCATGGAATTGGTCCGTCTCTACCAATCCATCGGTCACCGAATCTGTTGTTGAGAAGCGTACGAACACTTCGACTGAAATGTCCAGGAGCTCCATCGTGCATGAACCACATGTTGTGTCGTAGTTGTAAAGGCACATGTTCCAGCAGCACAGTTAGAGTATCCCGTACGAAATCATGATAACGTGCTCCATTGAGCGTAGGTGGACGAAACTAAAATGAGCTCTAATATGGAAATTAAGCGTTTCCGGACACATGTCCACATAACATCTTTTCTTTATTTGTGTGTGAGGAATGTTTCCTGAAAGTTTGGCCGGACCTTTTTGTAACACCCTGTGTAGTTCTGCCATGGCTTTCTTGTACGAGTATGGGATGCTGACTCATACCCGATATACAAATCTGACGACTCCAAACAGTGAGGTGGATACTACGAGACCCTCTCCAGGAACCAGTTCGAGCAGGCACGAGACCCAGTCGACAGATGACCAGAAAACGTGTATTAAAAGAATACCTATAAAATGTACTAAAAAGTCTAATTAACTTAATTGTACTGAAGGAAAGTACGAAGGTGAAACAAATCAACTGAATTGACACAAGATGCCAATGGATCTCGTTGCAGCCAAATAGCCAAGTCGTTGATTTAGGCTCACTGAAGCACTGCGCTAATTAGGGTGGTAGGTACAATGTAACACACGACCCATATCTTTCCCCAAAGCGGTAAATAAATCGTGCCGTAAAACACTACATCGAGGACTGTTCAAATAAAGAATTATCATAATTTTTTTTGGCAACATACCTTTACTCATAGTTTTGATGGTCCTTCTCAAAGTAGTCTCGCATGAATCCGATGCAGTTGTCCCAGCGTTTCTGCCAGTTTTCACAAACATACTGGAAACAATTTTTTCAGAGGTCCTTCAAAATCGACTCCGCAGAATTCACCTTTGCTTCTGATGATTGATAATGCCTCCCACGAAGGCGTTTCTTCATGTCAGGTAATAGAAAAAAGTCACATGGGGCTAAATCCGGACTCTAGGGAGGGTGAGGGATGCACTTCACATTGATTTTTGCAAGATATTCAGCAACAACATTGGCAATATGTGGCCGCGCATTGTCGTGGCACAGCATCCAGCCTGCTTCACGGAAATGTGGTCTTTCGCGCCTGATATGGACTTGCAGTGTTTTCAGGACATCTCTGTAGTATTTCCCAAATTACTGATGTGTCTGCAGGTACAACATGCTGATAAATCATTCCATGAATATCAAAGAATGAGATTACCATATCTTTCCCAGCAGAAGCAATCACTTTTGCTTTTTTGGTGGTTGATGATGAAGGAGATATCCACACTGAGCTTTGCTGTTTGCTCTCAGGATCAAAATGATGTAGATAAGTTTTTTCAGCAGTGATTACATGTGAAAGGAACTCCGCATCTTCCTCTGACATCAACTTTAACTGCACGTGAATGACCTTTTGTTCGGGAATCAATAATCTAGGATTCCATCGCGCAAAAACACGTGTCGTGTATAGTTTTTCTGTCACCAGCGTGGGTTCAGTATTTCAGAAAGTGATCTTAATGGCCAGCCGGTGTGGCCAAGCGGTTCTAGGCACTTCACTCTGGTTCAAAAAATGGCTCTGAGCACTAAGGGACTCAACTGCTGAGGTCATTAGTCCCCTAGAACTTAGAACTAGTTAAACCTAACTAACCTAAGGACATCACAAACATCCATGCCCGAGGCAGGATTCGAACCTGCGACCGTAGCGGTCTTGCGGTTCCAGACTGCAGCGCCTTTAACCGCACGGCCACTTCGGCCGGCACTTCAGTCTGGAACCGCACTACCGCTACGGTCGCAGATTCGAATCCTGCCTCGAGCATGGATGTGTGTGATATCCTTAGGTTAGTTAGGTTTAAGTCGTTCTAAGTTGTAGGGGACTTATGACCTCAGATGTTAAGTCCCATATTGCTAAGAGCCAATTGAACCATCTTTTGATCTTAAGGTAATTCGTCGATCCTCTCTCACAATGACAGGAGCAGTGTTGATGTTTTCTTCGGTAACAGCAGTAACTGGAGCACCGGTTCCACCTTCCTTTCAAATCCATTGTCTGCCCTGTTTAAACATTTTAAACCACCTTCGAGCTGTGCTGTAGCTAAGAACAGATTCTCCATAGGCCTCCTGTAACATTGTTTGGGGCTTCAGTTGAAGATTTGTTGACACGAAAGCAGAATTTCAAAGCCGCATATTGTTCCTCGAGTGTTACCTCCATTACAACAGTAGGGCCGGCCGGAGTGGCCGAGCGGTTCTAGGCGCTACAGTCTGGAACCGCGCGGCCGTTGCGCTCGCAGGTTCGAATCCTGCCTCGGGCATGGATGTGTATGATGTCCTTAGGTTAGTTAAGTTTAAATAGTTCTAAGTTCAGGGGACTGATGACCTAAGAAGTTAAGTCCCATAGTGCTCAGAGCCATTTGAACCATTTGAACAGAAGTAGGCGGTATTGAACATGTCTGACCTTGTCTGCCTCTCACAGGTGGGAACCAGGAGTCCCAACACTGAAACTACTACGGCGTGTTTGTTGCACATTAAGCTAACAGAATATAATAAGATTAAATTTTAGTGCGAGAAATTATGAGCATAAGAAATTATGATCATTCTGTTTTGAACAGCCCTTGTACTAAAAACCGTCAGTTCACAGAAGCGGCAACAGTACCAATGGAATAAAAGAAATTTTGGAAATGGCAAGGTGATCAGCAATTCGAGTGCTGCTGTCGCGAGCATCTGTGGAAAGATCGACAAAACCTCAAGCAGGCGACAAGGTGTTGGACATCACAGGACGTGGATGTCGTACCTTTTCTGCAAAGCAGGACAGGTGGAGATCTATGGCCGATCTGACGTGCGTAATACCAGTTTCAACACAAGTATTTCAGAGATCGCCGTTCAGCGCTCATTGATGAACATTCAGCAGACAGTCAATGCATGTTCCCATTTTGACTCAGCGCCATCATCAATTTCGACTGATGTGGCATGTGATCATCGAGCTGGACTGTGGAGTGACGAAAACGTGTCACCCGTCCTGAGTAATCATATTTATTTCCTCACCATTTCGTTGGTCTCATCAGGTTGCGCCGTCTTGGTAAAATTTGCACTGCACCCTGACACTGGCCTGTAAAGGCAGCATTACGCAATGCGGCTTCTATGAAGACTATGGTAGCTGTCGAAGGCAGGACAGCTACTGACTACGTGAACGTTATTGTGGGCCATCAGTATGCTTCGTATTTTCCCCGACACTCCAATGGCATCTTCTAATGAGGTTAATTACCCGCCTCAGAAGACCCGAATAGTGCTACAATGGTTTGAAGAGCATAATAATGTGTTCACATTGAGTCATGGCTCTAAATTCGCCTGATCTGAACCCGGTGGAACACCTCAACTGAGTGTAAGAAGTAACTTTTCCTGTCGTGTTTATTTCCATCTTTTTTATTTTTTGATTAATGTAAGCCACTTATCTTACGTGAAATATGTAAATCTGTCTATGTTGTGTTGTACACGTAGATTTTTAATTGTAAGGTTTACGGCAAGAAAGGAAGAATGAATTGATTGTAGGTTTTAATAACGATCATCCTCCTTTACCTCCTCTGTATTACTGCAGATGACGTGTCACTGAGCACATTTGTTCTGTGCAGGCAGTACACGTGAGGCGCCTAGCTTCCACTGTACTGTGTGGCTTACGAAGGTTCTGTTATAGTTCACTAACCTGCTGTCTTCAAGTTGATATCCCCAGCGCAGAAAACAGCATTCAGGTCGTAGGTTCTGTATCTTGAGGCTGAAACTGACTTTTAGCGAGGTTCTGTTCTGAAATAGTGTATCACTTGAAACTTCCTGACAGATTAAAACTGTGTGCCCGACCGGGACTCGAACTCGGGACCTTTGCCTTTCGCGGGCAAGTGGAAGGTAGGAGACGAGGTACTGGCAGAAGTAAAGCTGTGAGTACCGGGCGTGAGTCGTGCTTCGGTAGCTCAGTTGGTAGAGCACTTGCCCGCGAAAGGCAAAGGTCCCGAGTTCGAGTCCCGGTCGGGCACACAGTTTTAATCTGTCAGGAAGTTTCATATCAGCGCACACTCCGCTGCAGAGTGAAAATCTCATTCTGGAGTGTATCACTTCTTTGGGATGCCACTCGCGTATTTTCATATAGCCATACGAGAAGACTACATGATCTTAATACAACACCTTCTGATACTGCAAAGTACATGATCAAACACAATTTTTACGAAAATATATCTTTACACTAATTTGTGGCATGTGTCTGAGCCTCATGACTACCGGAACGAATCTTTTAATACTGAATACTGGCAAACACATCCTGCCACAAACAACATGACTGCCTAATCCAGAGTGACGAATAGGCTCAAATGGTTCAAATGGCTCTGAGCACTATGGGACTTAACTGCTCTGCTCATTAGTCCCCTAGAACTTAGAACTATTAAACCTAACTAACATAAGGACGTCACACACATCCATGCCCGAGGCAGGATTCGAACCTGCGACCGTAGCGGTCGCGCGGTTCCAGACTGTAGCGCCTAGAACCGCTCAGCCACTCTGGCCGGCAGTGACGAACAGGAACTTAAATAAAAATTTGAAACACATCCTACGACAGACAACATGTCTGTTGTTCTCGACTGCCTAATCCAGAGTGACGAACAGCCCGAAACACTTCGCGTGCCATACCAGGAAAGGCGTGACCCGAACGTTTCCGAAGTGCTTCGTCTGCAATTTCTTCAGTCTTTTGTTTTTGATTTAAATTGTTTTTAATAATTCTAAAATGACTGATTGATAGCTGTTGAGAGATATTTATATAAAAAGTGAAGTAATTCCAATGAGTAATTCAACTAATAATAATAACTATACATTAACGTTTTGGCGCCCTTGCTCAGAACACAGCAGCCAATCACAGAGCGGTAGCAGCAATAGCATTATGCAGGCGGTCTTTCTCACGGGAATGGTGCCGAATCTAACATCTGTCACAGATACCTCACACCACATTTCGTCATCTATATACTTCTTGCATCTCCACTGATCTGGGAACAGCTTCTTGGAGCCTAATAAGATAGCTGCCTAAGCCAGAAATATTACAGGGTGCCATGTTCAAAGATATTAACATCTGTGCAAAATCAGTGGAACGGGCAGTTAAGGAAAACGAAAGAAGGGAAATAAAGCACGGTTGATGAGAGATTTTCGGCGGATCAAATGTATGGTAATGATGATCTGAACGATTCATGGAGTAACAGCTAGTAAAAATGGTATATAAAGGTGTAGTAAGAAACATGCGATTGAAGTTTTTGATATTCTGCAAGCGATTTCTGGTCGCTGAGAAGCTGCCATGTCAACTATAAACGAACGTCTCTGAAGAATGATTAATTAATAAACAATATATTTGTGAGGGCATAGCGTAAATAACTGTTTTATGCGTCTTTTCTATTAAACAGATGACCGCTTGCTTACAGCTACCTAGCGGGCGTTGCTACCAAACATGAAAATCAGCGACTGTAAGCTGAAAATAATAAATAATAGTCTATCCCCCCCCCCTCACCACCCGTTAGATATTCCTTCATGTACTGCTTAAAATTTTGTCACACGTTCTTTTCCGAAAAATTGTTTGATTCAAGCCTATTTCTCGCCTGAGAGCGTCGATAATTATTCGTTCCTATCAAGTACGACTGAAAATCGACTACTGCATTTTGAAAATAATAGTGCACCTAGACATTCACCCATGTATTGTTCCAAATATATTTGTAAGTTTCACACTCGCTGTATGATTCAGGCCACATTGTAGAATCAGTAATTATTTCGGCGTGTATTCGAGTAAAATAAAGAAAAGGCACCACGCCAACTTAGCAAAATCAATGAAGGCTGAGACTGCAGAGGTCAGCCGTCGTCCACGTATGTCCTTGGGTAAGAGAGGCTTCAGCAGTAGCAATCACACGCTACAACCAGTTATCTGTAGAAATTGCAACAAAATAACTAGTAAATACATCCTGGATCTAATACACCACTATAATCAAGCGAGGAAGACTGATGAAATTGTAGAACTCATAGAGATTAAATTTCATTCCGGAATTAAATACCGACTAGCGAGAGCTGCAGTTAGCATCGTAACATACAGCATAAAATCCTCGTACACCTATTACCTCCTGAAAATAAAAGAATAAACAAATCTTTTATGGCAGAAAAAGATGTAAAAGCTAGGGAAGTTGTATCCATTCACGTAGACACAACCATGATTCGTGAACCCCGGAAAAATCAAGGAATACAATAGAGTCAATTGCGAAAGAAACGCCTCAGCCATAGATCTTTCTCCGCCCACTTGAATAGAAACAGCGCATGGGAGAGAGTGTACTGTTAATGAGATGAAGTAACTATTGGTGATATAAAGGACAGGGCAAGCGCTACGAGAAAGGCAGAGTTAATTTTTAAAAGGAGCTGTCGATTCTTGTTTACTGCTTGCCGCATTCCACTGGCCGTGTTGGCCCTGTTCGTGAAGATACAATCAGGTGTTCATGTTCCTAGCACAGAAGACAAAAATCTTGAAGGAATAAGGGACGTTCAAATTAATTATGGAACTGAGTAAATATCTGTATGAAAACAACTGGCTATCTGTCAGCTTCTATCTAGTAGTATATACAAGAATTTTAATCTATAGGCAAATTGAAGAATAAGTACCCTAAAATGTGTATATGAAGAGTGTCAGGTGTCACTTTGATACATTTGTAAATCCTTTTAGTTTGTGATGGCTAAAAAGTATGAAAGCTAGGCGGCCAAATAAATTGATAATAAAGGGAGAGGCTTCTTTGTATACGTACATGTGCATCGGAAAGTGAATGCAGCAAGAACGAATATAGGCTCCCTTCTCTCATGTAGCGAAATCAGAATTATTTATTTACAAGAAAATTCGCATTCTAAATTAACTGGGCAGTCGATATATTTATTTGCTTGTCCTGCTACACAGGTGCTTACACAGTAACAAGCGTAACCTGCGCTGTACCTTGTGCAATCTGAAGATGAAATATTTCGGTACCAGCACTAGGCTAACTGCAGAAATACTAGTTACGACATACTATCATATTTTGTTTGGTTTAGAGGAGTCCAATGTGCAGAGAGAGAATACTGGTAAGGAGGGAAAGTAAAGTGAAAAGAATAAATAGAGATAAAATTGACATCGAAATCTGAACCTTTGTTACAGAGTGTGTTATGTTTTTAAATTGCTTGACGGATTAAAATTGTGTGGCGGACGTGCCGTCAGGACCCCATTGTCCTAATGGTGGTGTCTTAGACTGCCACAACTGTGGACGTGTACGAGGTGGGGAGAAGACTCGAGAGAACGTCTTTACTTCTCGGTAAGAGAGAAAGGCACCCAGTTTGGATGATGTAAGATACAAAAGATGAATCTGCTGGTAGAACTACAGTGTAGGTGCGTTTAAATGAATTTCAATTTGGTCTTGGTCGAGATAACACGATTGATTATATTGACGACTAGAGGTGAGAAAGGATAGAAGAGATGCAGGCAAGTCTCGAAAGAAGGTCCAGCTCACAGGGATAACACACAACAGCAGTGAAGGCTGACGGCAATGACAGAAAGACAACGCCAGACGGCGAGACAAAGGACGGTCCAGACGGAAACACTGCGATCGCCCTACAGCCATTAGCATTCAACTCGTGTTAAGAGGTTGGGACACCTACAGACGTCCTTACAATGTTATTTATTATATGGCTACCACTTTCAGTGCAGTATCTTCAGGGCTTAACTGCAGCTGAGGGGGTTAACTCCAATCGTATACAAGATTCATTAGTGGGCAACATCTACAAAATACTGGTAGTTACAGGTAGTCCGCGGAAACCAGTTCAAAGATGTTAGCCACTGATGAATCGTGTATATGACTGGAGTTAACGCCCTCACCATCAGTTAAGGCCTGTAGATAGTTTACTGAAGCACTGAGCTGGTTGCCATGTAATAAATAACATCGTAAGGGCGGCTGTAGGTGTTTCATTTTGTTACGTTAGTGAAAGGCTGAAGTCCCTCGAACCTCCAGTCACAAGGATGGACGTACAACAACGTGTTAGAGGAGGCCGGTTCAAATCTAGCAATCGTGATTTAGATTTTATGTGATTATACTTAGATTTAGTTTCTCTTCATCAAGACTACGTGGGATCCTTTTCTCCTCCTTTCCAGTTCGAGACAACTTCCAGTCACTGATAACCTCGCCAACAGAACATCAATATTACTAAGCAACTATCCTGGAGCCTGGGACGCCGTTACCTATCTAAAGCACCCAGTGGCAACAAAAATTTAATTTTCAATATTTCAGAAAGATGTGTGTGAAATCTTATGGGACTTAACTGCAAAGGTCATCAGTCCCTAAGCTTACACATTACTTAACCTAAATTATCCTAAGGACAAACACAGACACACCCATGCCCGAGGGAGGACTCGAACCTCCGCCGAGACCAGCCGCATAGCCCATGACTGCAGCGCCTAAGACCTCTCGGCTAATCCCGCGTGGCTTCAATATTTCACGTAGTTATTGGCCGAATTTAGAATAGTTAAATTGTTACAATTTTTTTACATGATGACTTGGCTGGAGACCGTGGCTCTTATTTAAAAACAAATACTGATGGTGTTGAAACGGCAGCCAGCCACAAATTTATTTTAAGTACCTTTATTCAAAAGGTCTACATCTACATCTACATACATATTCCGCAATCCACCATACGGTGCGTGGCGGAGGGTACCTCGTACCACAACTAGCATCTTCTCTCCCTGTTACACTCCCAAACAGAACGAGGGAAAAATGACCGCCCATATGCATCTGTAAGAGCCCTAATCTCTCTTATCTTATCTATGTGGTCTTTACGCGAAATATAAGTTGGCGGCAGCAAAATTGTACTGCACTCAGCCTCAAATGCTGGTTCTCTAAATTTCCTCAGTAGCGATAGGGATCCAAATGGTTCTGAGCACTATGGGACATAACATCTGAGGTCATCAGTCCCCTAGAACTTAGAGCTACTTAAACCTAACTAACCTAATGACATCACACACATCCATGCCCGAGGCAGGGTTAGAATCTGCGACCGTAGTGGTCGCGCGGTTCCAGACTGAAGCGCCTAGAACCGCTCGGCCACTTCGGCCGGCGATAGGGATCCCAAAGGTACCACTATCGGTTTACAATTCATCGTCAGACAGCTTGTAAACTCTTTGTATCTATCAAAATAAGTACTTGTAAAGACTTTCTATCTATCAAAACATGTGATGCATGTTATAAATGTATTCTGTGACAAATCTAAAGTGCTCAATGATACAAATTTAGGTGTGCAACGATAAGAATGAGGTGAAAACTACGAAAATAATTTGTTGAACGAAAACTATGAAAACAAATACTCCAGACCGACGTTTCACAACTAATAAATATATATGTATAAAACGCACCACATGTTCTAACGAAGATTCTAAATCGGTAATGGTGCCTTTTGAATATAGGATCTTAAAATAAATTTGTGACTGTATGCTGTCTCAGCACCATCAACATTAGTTAAATTGTCGTCATGATTGTTGTGACTAGAAGAAACTTCTTTCGTCTGGCCACAACTGTGGGTTATTTGATGGCTCTGGGAGAAGGTTCATCAGACTATAAAGCAAGAAATACTATTTGAATTCATCACATAAACAAGTATAAGATTTACTTAACTTTGCCACGTTTCTTTACCACAGCTATACTGGATAATATACACATGTCGTGGACTAGCAAAGCATCAATTCATACACTAATTGACAAACCTTGCTCTTGAAGCATAACGTTCAACTCTGACAAAAGTAGGGTCTATATGACCATCTGAAACTTCACGAACACTGCCCTACACGATGTCGGTGCAGATTGCAGCAAGCCCTCGCTAAAGTCTGTGGGTCGATTTATCGTTGCCAACTTTAGTGTGGTAACTCAGTCTCTGGACATATCGCAATAATTTATTCTTTAATAGATGTAGTCTAATATTAAAAGTTTAACACAACAGGACAGGTATTATATTTAGAAGCTGTGTGTTTGTGTTCAGGCAACAAAACTGACGGTGCGCAAATACTTCGATCTTATTCAGTCAAAATTTGAGAATGAGCGCACTAGGCGACTTCCAGCAAGCTTTACATATAATTTTAAACTCCTACGAGACTTTCTCTTGCTGATATCCCCCACAAAATGACGAAAGGAAAAAAAAACACTATCGTTTATTACATTTTCGCTTTTTATGCAGTGAAACTTTACCATCAGACATGACGTTTTAATTTATTATTTCGTTACTACCAATTCTATTCGCAACACAGTTTGCAGACAGTATCCACGCATGCCGCTGAAAGTACCTGGAAACTCATATCATTGTGCTACACGTAGATCATAAAATACGACGTCGTAAACATTGAGATGCATATATGACTTGATATTCCTTACACAGGAACACAAATTACCCAAACTACATTCATCGGGTGTTTCATAATGAGAGCACTTAGCGACTTTAAATATATTTTAAGCATAATTATATACTTTCCCCACACCTTTTCTCGCTTACACGCTTAACGTCAAAATTTAACACATTAATTCCTTTGTAGTAATGAGACGTATGAAGTTGTTTTACGCATGAGTTCGATTCTTCAAAGAATCGGAGGTTTACTGGTTTAACTAAACGGCTTTGATTTTTCTTCCAGCCAGTGTTAACAACTATGGCTGTTTGCTCAATAAATAAACTACAGACTGAAAATTTATTCAACAAAAGCGCGGTTAATTATTGACAGTATTTTTAAAGATTCAGTACACGTTTTATTCTTGTCTTGTTCATAAATTAAAATTCAGATTACCGATTTCTACTATTACAAAATCATATTAATATCTAGAAAATATAAAACTGAGACGTTTGAAGTTGTTTTACATATGAGTTTGATTCTTCAAAGAATCGGAGGTTTACTGGTTTAACTAAACGTCTTTGATTTTTCTTCCAGCCAGTGTTAACAACTATGGCTGTTTGCTCAATAAATAAACTACAAACTGAAAATTTATTCAACAAAAGCGCGGTTAATTATTGACAATAATTTTAAAGATTCAGTACACGTTTTATTCTTGTTTTGTTCATAAATTAAAATTCAGATTACCGATTTCTACTACTACAAAATCATATTAATATCTATAAAATATAAAACTGAGACGTTTGAAGTTGTTTTACGCATGAGTTCGATTCCTCAAAGAATCGGAGATTTACTGGTTTAACTAAACGGCTTTGATTTTTCTTCCAGCCAGTGTTAATAACGATGGCTGTTTGCTCAATAAATACAGACTGAAAATTTATTCAACAAAAGCGCGGTTAATTATTGACAATAATTTTAAAGATTCAGTACACGTTTTATTCTTGTCTTGTTCATAAATTAAAATTCAGATTAACGATTTCTATTATTACACAATCATATTAATATCTAGAAAATATAAAACTGAGACGTTTGAAGTTGTTTTACGCATCAGTTCGATTCTTCAAAGAATCGGAGGTTTAGTGGTTTAACTAAACGGCTTTGATTTTTCTTCCAGCCAGTGTTAACAACGATAGCTGTTTGCTCAATAAATAAACTACAGACTGAAAATTTATTCAACAAAAGCGCGGTTAATTATTAACAATAATTTTAAAGATTCAGTACACGTTTTATTCTTGTCTTGTTCACAAATTAAAATTCAGATTACCGATTTCTATTATTACACAATCATATTAATATCTAGAAAATATAAAACTGAAAGAGAACACGTCACGATGTACTTGGTTAAAATTGGTAACACGTATTAACCGGTGTATTGTGTACGCATGCAGTATCATCATTAACTCGTAACACGAGCTGTAATTTGCTATACAGTCAAATAAAACTTGTACTTCACAGTCAGGTCGCGTTCTCCAAAAGCGTGCAGCTTTACACTTTAACGGTTGGTACAGGCCACCGATGAACTGACTGTGTGGTTATCTACATTCATATTCTCTAAAGGTATTCAACAATACTTACCTGAAGTAAATCCTTTCTTTAAAAAAATAGGTTTCTTATTACTATTAGCGATGTTGAATGCTAGAATAAAAATATTTTGCAATAAGCTATACTTGAAAATCAGCCTTCTCTTAATAAATTGTTTTATGGCAATTGTGACTCCATAAAACGAATATGAATAGCGGAAAATGCTGTTTTTGTATGCAATGATAAGATTCGCTGAAGATATTGCTATACTCTATGAGAGCCTGGAAGAGTTACAGCACCTGCTGTATAGAATGAACAGTCGAATGACAACAAAAACTAAGAGAAAATTGAAGAAAGACGAAAATAATGAAGAGTACCGCTACCAAAAATGAGAGTAACGATAAAATTAACTTTAGAATCGGGGAAAAAAAAGTAGACGAAGTGCAGTAATTCGGCTACCTTGTATGGAAAATAACGTGTGTCGGAAGAAGTAGTTTTACACGGGCAAGGAGGTGACTGCTAGCCGGAAGAAGTATACTACTGTTAATCGGCCTTAATATTAAGGAAGCCATTTCTGAGAATGTACGTTTGGAGCACAGCGTTGTAGGGTAGTGAACTATGCACAGACCGTGGAAAAAATGGAGAAAAAGGTAATAGAAGCGTTTGAGGTGTGGTGCCGTACGAGGATGCTGAAAAATAGATAAAATGATAGGGAATGATGAAGTTCTCTGCAAAAATCAGCGAAGAATGGAACAAACGCAAAACACCGAAAAGATGAAGAATCTGGATGATAGGACGTGTGTTAAAACGTCCTGGAATAACTTCCATGTTTCTAGAGGGAGCTGTAAAGGGAAAAAAAACTGTGTGGGAGGAGAAACTTGAAATATATCCAACAAATAAACGTACATACACTTCTGTAGAAGCGAGTTCATCGTCTCACCAGGTTGCACTCGTGTTACAACGTATTTTATCTAATGAAAAAATACGTGCAAAGAACAGAATATGTATTCAGAGTAATGGATCCTAGCTTTGATGTGAAATATCCGAAGAAAATCATCAAATATTACAATTACTGGCAACTTTGCTAAAGATATCGGTAGGGAATTTAGTCTTTTTGAGTGGCTTTGTTTCTACTTGGGTTTCTCAGTACTTTGTTAAATTCTTCACGCAGTACCATATCCCCTATCTCGTGTTCATTTACGTCGTCTCCCCTTTCTTTATTATTGGCTTCAACTTCGTTTCCCTCGCACAGCTCATCCATATATTTCGCAAGCCTTTCAGTCCCCTGTTTGTTCAGGAATGGTTTTACATCTGAGCTCTTTTCCTAATGGTCTTATCTATCTTTCCCCGAGTGATATATCTTCTATATCCTCACATTTGTCCTCTAGCCATTCCCGCTTAATCATTTTGCACTTACTGTTAATCTCATTTTTTAGACTTTTTATTCCGTTTCTGCCCGCATCTCGTGGTCGTGCGGTAGCGTTCTCGCTTCCCACGCCCGGGTTCCCGGGTTCGATTCCCGGCGGGGTCAGGGATTTTCTCTGCCTCGTGATGGCTGGGTGTTGTGTGCTGTCCTTAGGTTAGTTAGGTTTACGTAGTTCTAAGTTCTAGGGGACTTATGACCACAGCAGTTGAGTCCCATAGTGCTCAGAGCCATTTGAACCATTTTTATTCCGTTTCTCCTGCTTCATTTGCCGCATTTTTGTATTTTTTCCGTTCATCAGTGCAATTCCTGTGATATACAAAGATTTCTATCGAGCCATATCTTTTTTCTATCTGAACCTCTGCAGCCTTACCTATCTCATCTCTCAAAACAACCTACTCCTCATCTGCTGCATTCTTTTCCCCTGTTTCAGTTAATCGTTTTCTAATGATGCCTCTGAAATTATCAAAAATATCTGGTTCTTTCAACTTATCCAAGTCCCATCTCCTTAATATGCCACCTTTTTCAGTTTTTTCAGTTTTAATCTACAGTTCATAACCAATGATTTGTGGCCAGAGTCCACATCAGCCACTGGAAGTGTCTTACACTTTAAAATCTAGTTCCGAAATCTCTGTCTTACCATTATGTAATCAATCGAAATCTTTCTGTGTCTCCACGCCTCTTCCATGAACACAACCTTCTTTCATGAACCTTAAACCAAGTGTTCATGATAATTAAATCATGCTCTGCGAAAAATTGTGCCAGGCGTCTTCGTCTTTCATTCCTTTCCCTCAGTCCATATTCACCTACTATTTCTCCTTCACTTCCTGTTCATACTATAGAATTCTAGTCTACCGTTTCAATTATATTTTCTGCTCCCTTAACTATCTGAATAACACTTTTATCTCATCATACATTCTTTCAATCCCTTCATCATCTGCGTAGCTAGTTGGCACATAAACTTGTATTGCTGTGGTGGATGTTGGCTTCGTGTCTGTCTTCGCTACAATAAAGAGTTCATTATACTGTTCATAGTAGCTTGCCCGCACTCCTATTTTCTGCTCATTATTAGACCTACTCCTCTGTTAACCCTATTTTATATTTATAGCCTTGCATTCACTTGACCAGAAGTCCTGTTCCCCTTGCCACCGGACTTCACTAATCCTCACCATATCTAACATCAACCTATCCATTTCCCTTTTTAAATTTTCTAACCTACCTGCCCGATTAAGGTGTCTAACATTCCACTCTCCGACCCGTAGATTGCCAGTTTTATTTCTCCTGATAACGACCTCCTCCTGAGTAGTCCCCGCCCGAAGATACGATTGTGGTACTATTTTATCTCCGAAAAATTTTATCCAAGAGGATGCCATCATCATCTAACCGCAGAATAGAGCTGCGTGCCTTCAGGAAAAATAACGGCTGTGTTTCCTCTTTTTTTCAACCGTTCGCAGTATCAGCACAGCAAGGCCCTGCTGACTGATGTGTTTGATGTTACAAAGCCAGATCAGTCAGTCATCCAGACTGTTGCCGCTGCAACTACTGAAAAGGGTGTTGTCCCTCTTCGGCTACCACACCCTTGTCTGGCATCTCTGCAGACACCTCTCCGTTGAGGTTGTACCTACGGTATGGCTGTCTGTATCGTTGAGGCACCTATCATTCAACGGAGAGGGCAGTTTCGAAGTAGTGATTTCAAAATCTGATGAATGAGGTCGCTGTAACATCTACATAAATTGCGTAATATAAATAGCACTCCAAAGCACAGGAAATCTGTGCGGTAGAAATCATGTATCGCATTGAAAATGTGTGTTTCTGGGATTGGAATATCTACAGGTTGCAACACGGCACTACGGAAACAAGGAGCACTTCTGACACAAGATTTAATGTTACCGAACGACGCGGTGTGGAAACCGCCTGCAGACCTTCGCCAAATTCGAACGGGAAGGTAAGGAATGTTGGCCACGGACCAACTGTTCCTACTCATGAATGTGTCACCACATTTTGTGGATTAATTCAGAAAAATCCGAGGAGATCCGTGCAAAGAACTGCAGCAGAGACATATTTGGAGAGTCCCAGCATGTTCTCAACACTACAACACAGTCTAAACACGTTCCCATTCAAAATACAAAGTCAGCACATCAAACTCATATCCGCTGTGAAACAAAGGACTGACTCAAGAACTAGATTCTCACAGTGATTGATATTGTTGGCTGCAGCTGGTTCGCGGATGAAGTATAGTTCCACGTTCGTGAATAAAAAAAGGGGCTCTCGTGATTCTGAAAATCCCTATTCCTGTGAAGCGAAACCACTGTGTTTTTCCAAATTAACCTTTCGCGCTGTGCTGTACAGCAGAGACAGTATCACCCGTTTTTCAAATGTGAGAATCGGTAACCAGTGGACTTCACATTTCAATTTTGGTGCAATTTGTCGTCACACAGAAAACTTTGGAGGACTGTCCAGACACCGGGTTGTCCATACAAGATGGGGCTCGGTCGCGTCGGATCCATCAGGTATTTCGCTTTCGTTATGAGTACTTGCGGAATAGAGCCATTGTATTCGATTATGGAAAATTTGCTGGAGCAGGCATGGACTGGCCTCCGTATTCAGCCGAGGTGAAGCTTGCGGTGTACCTTTTGTAACAATGACTTCAACAACTGGTTACAGATGACAAGTTCATTTATGAAACTTCCTGGCAGATTAAAACTGTGTGCCGCACCGAGACTCGAACTCGGGGCCTTTGTCTTTAGCGGGCGAGTGTTTTACCATGTGAGCTACCCAAGTACGACTCACGACCCGCCCTCACGGCTTCAATTCTGCCAGTGCTTCGTCTCCTACCTTCCAAACTTCACAGAAACACTTGTGCAAACATTGCAGAAATTGTATTCCTCGAAGAAAGGATATTGCGGAGACATGGCTTAGACACAGCCTGGAGGATGTTTCTAGAAAGAGATTTCCACTCTGCAGCGGAGTGTCCGCTAATATGAATCTTCCTGGCAGATTAAAACTGTGTGCCGGACCGAGACTCGAACTCTTGACCTTTGCCTCTCGTGGGCAAGTGCTCTACCCGAATTCGAGTCTCGGTCCGGCACACAGTTTTAATCTGCCAGGAAGTTTCATATCAGCGCACACTCCGGTGCAGAGTGAAAATCTAATTCTGGAAGTTCATTAATGCATAGAAGGGTGGAGCAGATTACAGTGCCATCTGTTCTCAGATTTCGCAGCTGCTGTTTCGAAATTTCTGAATAAAATTCTTACAGCTTTCACAGTAAAATTTTCATAATAAATATGCCGTTTGCCTATTCTCCTAACAATTTTCGTTGCAATGCTTCTTAATTTTAAGTTGCATGTACCCCTAAATACAAAATACCGTTATCGGGTCGATACTAGCAAATTGATTTGTTGTGAATTGTGCCAAACCATGAGTTCCCTGCAGCACGCGCGATCGAACAGGAAAAGTCTGCAGTCTTGGCAGCTGTAGATAATTTCTCGTCCGGCGGTGTTTGTGTATGGAAATGCGACGTATTTAATTATATAGTCGATTAACAAGAGTTATGGCTTCATTTGCAAGTTACAGGTGCGTAGCGTGAACTCGGTAAACCGTTCGATTTCCAAATAATTGCGGTGTCGGAGGCTTATCTATGCATCGCGGCAGGCGCAGGCGAACGCGAGTCAAATTTCTCGCACTCACGCGATACATTATCGCGAACCAGTTTCGAATCGGTCGCCTGCCGCAGGGCAATGCGAACATGTGGGTAACGAGCCTAATTAAATGTTATTAAGCAATTCCGGTCTCGTCGATAGTTTACGGCAATTTCCATTGCTCTGTTTCTTGTTACATAAAGCGCTGATCTGTAGGGAGGAAAAAGTAAAATGTTCGACACGAGTTCTTGAAGCACGTGTTCACCAAAAGCATGCAACAGAAAGTGATACTTCGAGTGCTTATGCACCCTTTATGAAGAAAAAGCACATCGGGAACAGCCCGCATCTCGTGGTCGTGCGGTAGCGTTCTCGCTTCCCACGCCCGGGTTCCCGGGTTCGATTCCCGGCGGGGTCAGGGATTTTCTCTGCCTCGTGATGGCTGGGTGTTGTGTGCTGTCCTTAGGTTAGTTAGGTTTAAGTAGTTCTAAGTTTTAGGGGACTGATGACCATAGATGTTAAGTCCCATAGTGCTCAGAGCCAGCCACATCGGGAACAGCGAAGAGAATTTGGTGTCAATTCGTAGCAAATAAACTGTGCTCTTTGGGCAGATTTAACTAAAATATGAAATCATTGCCTATAAATAATAATTGGTATTGTTGATTTTATCGTTGCAATCTTTAGTCCGAAGACTGATTTAATGAATATCTCCACCTTTGCAAGAGACTAAATCTCACAAGTACCGCAGATTATACTCACTTGCACCTGCGTACCAAAGACATGTCTTGGTATTCCTGTTAAATTTTCAAAATCCCCCCCGCTTTCCATTACCACCCGTCCCTCCCAGTCACCCTTCTCTTCCTTTCACCTTCCCATTCCATCCACTAACAAACTGACAATTCCCTGATGCCTCTGGATGTATCCTATCTATTCCTTTTAGTCACTTTGTGCCGTAAATTCCCTTTTTATCAAATTCTATTCGCTGCCTCCTCTGTGGTAGCTGCCATTAAGAACAGCTCATATTTCTTTGAAAGCTACGTTTTATTAACTGCTGAGAATGTATTTGCAAAAGAGTAATAAGTAACACAACGCCTTTTTTTCTGAAAGTAGATCAGTTTCATTCAGGATTCCAATAAACAATATTATTTCAAAATTTTAAACATGGATGAAGCAGCAACTGTTGAAAATCTTCACGGTAAATGATAACAGCCAAACAGTTGCAGGATAAAGATTTATTGAAATCCTTGACCACGGTTTCGGAATATCTAAATATACCTTCATCAGAAGCAAAAATACACCTGAACAGGGAGACACCTTCATTAACAAAAACGTAGCACCGTAACTGGGAGAGAGAGAGAGAGAGAGAGAGAGAGAGGAGAGAGAACTAGCGTGAAGAGGGTGTGAAAGCCTTAGGGCAGACAGTTTCACCGAGAGGGGGCACTTGTGGTATGCGCGAGACACTCGAGCACATTAAAACGCAGGGATACATACTCATGCGCATCAAAAATTTAAAAGTTGTGCTAATTCAAACCCTCTGTCTTAATAAATAAAAGTTATCAGAACCATTTAAGACACCTACATACAATAGAAAATATGAACCAATTTGTCTGTGCCCTAGTGTGAAGCAGATGAAGCTTGCGCTAAGGAACAAATCTAACGAGAGAGGGCACTAGTGTTATGCCCGAGAATCTCGCGTAACTTAAGACTAGGATACATACTAGCGAAACGAACAAAAGGTGGTAGTAAATCGGAACCATCTGTCGTCGTGAATAAAAAACATAACAGAATCATTTAAACCACACATACACATCGAAAACCGTGAACAGCAAACAAAAAAAATACGTAAAATCCCAACAAGATGAGAAAGGAGCATCTCACCAGCATCAAAAGGCAAGAAAACTAACTTGTAGTCAGCCAGACTATATTACGTTAGAGCAAGGAGTGGTTTGAAACTATCCAAAAAATTTTTGTTTCTAAGCTGCTCCTGTTCGTTAAGAATAAAACCATATTTTTGAGACAGATGCTTGAAAATCTCTAGTTCCTCGAACAGGTCCAGTTTGTAACCCTTACTGACTTTGTGCAACAATTCCACGTCATCCAGTTTACGTGGCGTATGCTGTAAGAGCAATAGATGTTCAGCAAACATGGAAATGTACACGTTTTCCCGACTTTTATCTAGCATGTGTTCTTTATATCTGACTTTAATGGGTCTACCTGTCTGTCCAATGTAATAGTTGGGGTGGTCGTTACAAGTAATTTTGTAAACTCAGGATTTAGTGCCTAGTTCTTCCCGTGCCCCAGTAGTATGAATCACTCTTTGTTTCAAGCTATTATTTAGGGAAAAGGCGACTCTGTGAGCATATTGCTTCAGTAGAAGTCTCCTTATCTTGTATGATACGTTCCAAAAAATTGGAATAGAAATAACAAACAAATAAACCGTATTATTCCCCACTATTTCGGCTAATGCGACGGTCTTACGCCACCTTAGTGGGAGTACCCATATGACCACATGGTACCACTTTAATGGTCGATGCCGCAACCAATGTCTTCCTGTATCAATAACCTCTCCATCACACACGTACTGCTTCCCGTGGACTGTGTCTTTCATTGGGCCAACCAGATGGAAATCGGGAGGTGCGAGATCAGGGCTGTAGTTTGTACGAAGACGAACAGTCCAATGAAGTTTTTAGAGCTCTTCTCGGAAGCTCAAACTTGAGTTAAGCCTTAAGTTCTCATGTATAATGAGGATCCGTGCTGCCGGCCGACATGTGGGATATCAGACATGTTTGCCCAACCTTGTTGTGATGATGGCAGACGCCTCCCCCAACGACTCACCGTGCTTTTGTTCACTGGCAGGTCTCTGTAGACATTCTGCAAGCGCCTATGAATGTCTGAGATGCTCTGTTTCTCCGTCAAATGAAACTCAATGGCAGCTCTCAAATGGAACGCATCTCCGCTGTAGTCATCATGTGGAAGGCTGCGTGTAGCGCCGCCACCCTTCCGAACTTCGCCGGCCAAAGTGGCCGAGCGGTTCTACGCGCTTCAGTCTGGAACCGCGCGACCGGTACGGTCGCAGGTTCGAATCCTGCCACGGGCATGGCTGTGTGTGACGTCCTTAGGTTAGTTAGGTTTAAGTAGTTCTAAGTTCTAGGGGACTGATGACCTCAGATGTTAAGTCCCATGGTGCTCAGAGCCGTTTGAACCATTTGAACCTTCCGAATTTCATGAAACTACAGGGTCTGAAGCAGGAATATTTCATGAATTCGCTCTAGAAATTTCCATACGTTAATTAGTTATCCGATGTATCCCTCTAATCTTCTACATTCTCCTGCACCACTAGATAGCAGAAGCTTCTGTTTTACTTCGATCCGTACTGTTGTTTACGTTTCTATTCCGCATGTTAAAAAAATCTGTTTTCCAGAAAGGCTATTCTTGCTATTTCCATTCTGCATTTTATATCCTGTCTATCTTGCCCATCGTCTATGTTTTTGCTACCAGAAAAGGAAAACTCGTCCACTACTTCTAGTACCTCATTAATCTTATTCAAACAGCATAATCTAATTTAATTTCAACTGTATGCCGTTCGTCTTGTCTTACTTGTGTTGGTATTCATCTTACAATTTCTTTTCAAAATGCTATCCATTCCGTTTAAACGTTATTCTAAGTTTCAAACGATATTCTAAGTCGTTTTTAGTGTCTAAGTTTTTATTGCTTCGCATTGAACATTAATATTCTTTTAGAATTTCTCCTTTTGTTTCCTTTACTACTTGCTCAATAATTAGACTGAATAGCACTTGTAGACTGCACCGTATCACTGCATCCTTCCCTTTCACGTTTCCTCGATTCTTTACAAACTTTAGATATGCTTTCACTCTCTGTATTTTATGCCTACAAGTTTCAAATTTTCTAAGACCGGCTTCCAGTCAGTATTATTGGAAACGTATCTATTTGTTCAAATGTTATAAAAATAGGCATGTCTTTCTTCGGTCTATCTTCAAAGATATGACGTATGCTCGATACTGCCTGGCGTGTTTCTGCATATCTGCAGAGCTCAAATTGATCTTCTTCCTCCAGGTCAGCTTTTAGCAAACTTAACACTCTTTCGTAAATAATTCAGCTCAGTAATTTGTATCTCTGAATTTATATTCCAGCAAATAAGTAGACGTCGAATATTTCAGTACAGCGCTGCTACGTTCTGTTGCTTTCATTAGTTTGTCTGCTACCGTATTTTCTATTTGTCTAGAGCATCGGCAGTGATGAAGTACCTTTATCGAAGTGTGCTAGCATATTTTAATGTGACAAAGATCGTCAACTCGCTGATGAAACACTGTCGTAAGTCAGCAACTTGTTTCCTCCTGTCAGTGAATTAATATGGCAGCTGAATACGCACGGGTGCTATCTTACATCACGTGTCTTTTAATTACTTGTGTTTCAATATAAAATGAGATAGTGAGTGCTTTAAATTTAGTCTTGAATGTATGCACCACCTGCTCTCTCAACAAGCTTGACACACACCCGACACTCCACACCACCAGTAATCCTCTTATCTCAGCGTGATTGTGTGATGATGTTACAGACTTTCAGGGATGATGGAGAAGGTGAAACATATCAATTTGAGTTAAGGAACCCTTGTCCGGGCACTACAGAGTCGAAATTTACTAGCGAAAATGGTTCTTATACATCTAACTGCGGACCTCTTCCACTGCAAGGTCTTCGCTTTCCATGTTTTTTAAGGAGGTAATATGGATCGAAATAGAAAAAATTGTCTAGTAAACGTGGGCTCTAAAATGTATACCGGAAGAGCCACGACCACGTGTTCAGTATGAGAGATGTGGGCGTGAGGAACAGGTGTTCATAGCTGTTAAGGTATGCAAATCACCGCTCATTTTGTCTTAGTTTTGGTCCATACTACAAGCTCTAAAAATTAGGAAAGCAAAGAGCTCGCAGTAAAAGCGTAATCAGAATGATTTTCGCTTATAAGTTTCGACCCTCCTTCGGTTCCGGACCAGGGTCTGTTAGTTGAAATTGGTACATTTGCCCTTATTCATCACCACCGAAAGTTTTAACATCATCATGGAATCACCTTGTATATTCTACTAACGCGGTCATGAATCGTTCATGGCTCATTGTCCTCGCAGGTTGCGTATGTAACGGCTTTCAGTGGTAAAAAAAATTATTGTCAATGTTTCATACGGTTACTGATCGAGTTTAAAGAATCCGACAACGGCCGAGAGAGCGGTGTATTGACCAAACGCCTGTCCACACCTTCATACAGTGATGGCATTGGTGGAGGATGACAGGGTGGGCTATTGGGTCCGATTAGCCTGTCTAGGGCCAGAACGAGAAACTTACATTCATCCGGTATATGAGAATGGGAGCACTTAGCGACTTCCCACAAACCTTAAACATAATTCCAAACGCTTATGAAACCTTTTCTCGCCGACATCCGCTACAAAATGACAGGAAGAAGGCTTATCGCTCACTATGTTTCCGCTGTTCTTGCAGTAAAAATTCAGCAACAGGCTTGACGCTTGAATTTATTACAATTTTACTGCTAACTCTACTCGCAACACATTTTGTAGACGGCATCTACTCACATCACAGGAAGAACCAGCAAATTTATATCATTGTGTGGCACATAACTCAGGAGATGCATGAAAAACTACATTTTGCTTAAAATGGAACGCAAATTATCCTGAATGTATTTATCTAGCCTTTCTTAATGAGCTCCTAGCGACTGCTAACAAGCTTTAAACATAACATTTGAAACCTTTCCTAAACTATTTCTCTCTTGTACGCGTAACATCAAATATTTAACTCATTTCTAAAGTAGTCTGACGTTTGGAGTTGTTTCATACGCTGGAGCTCGATTGTTTAAAGAATCAGGGGTTTACTGGTTCTGTAGCTGCAGTCTCATCTGTAAAAGTCTAAAAGTTACTCTGTTTAGAATCTAGTCGTCTCCTCCGAAGGTGAAATACACAGTACATCACGTACGTGCATGGGGGTGAGATGCTTCAGTAACTGAATCCGCCGCGAGAATTCCCCTCGCCCGTTTTACGGTTGGCGGGCGCAATATTTTTTTTAACTTTTCACAGTAGGCACCATCGCAGCTAGTGTGCTGTCGACGCAAAAAAAATCAGCAAGGAGTGGTTTTGTTTCTGTTCTCATAGACAGAAGCCTGGAGTATGCGGCACGAAGTTAGTTGAGAACTTTGTCTCCTACGGTGTCTGAGACGGGAGTCCAATAATTGTAGCTTACTCCCAATTGTGTGGTGACCTTTCCATTTTCCAAAGTCGTCAGTTTTTCGACTGGTTTGACGGTTTCCGATATCTTGTCGAATTTGTTTTATTCATTTCATCTCTACGTAACAGTCACACCCAAGATCCTCTAAAATAGTTTCCCTAATCTAGTCTTTGCCAGCACCGACTGTTTTACTCCTCCACTGCTCGTTTCTGAGACATATACGTTAGCTCTTCCTACAGCAAATGTCCTTCTACTTTGTCCCTTCTTCTGGTAAGGAATTCCACATGCTTCTTTCCTCACCTGTTATTTTCAGTAATCTGCCTGTCTACTTAATTTTGAACACTCTTCGACAGGGCCACAATTCAAAAGCTACCAGTTTCTTCTCCTCCGGGTCTCTGATGGTCAGTATTTCACTTCTATATACTTCACTTCTATATACTTCACTATACTTCAGCTGTTCACTTTCAGGAACTTGTTCTTCATTTTCATCTCGGCACTGGTTAACATTAGCGCTCTTTGATTGAAGAAATCTTTCTTACCTGCACTTATCTTACAGTTTGGGCAAAAGAAAACTTGTCCGTAAAATGTTTGTGATCGATCTGCTTTGTTCATGTTGTAACAACAACGACGCTGTACTATTGTACATACAAGTAGATTTTTTTTTTCATCTGATTTTTCGATAAACTAGTGTAATTTATGTTCTGATTTCATTTCTTTTTTGTTTCATGTCATTGTGTTAAGAAAACTGTAATTACGTTTCAATGTGAATATTAATGTTTATGTCAAATGTCAAGCAATATTGTAATAGAATTGAAATGTAACAAATGTTGAAATTATTGTACTGTATTCGTATGGACCAGTGTTACTTTTGTTCCATACTGTCCAATAACAACTTAAATTTCACCAGAACTGTCCTATCATTTAATTATCCTCACAACTAACCTAGATAGGGTCCTTTCCAAATGTTGTGCAATCCGAGTGTCCCGAAGTGAAAAATTAAATTTTGTGTTAATAATAATTACTTGCAGATCTAGCTATGTTAGAATGGTGTTTAAAGAACTGTTTTGTTAATGAACCAGTAAATGAATAACGAAGGTCTGACAAAGTTGGAAGATAACATTAATATGGATTTAGTAATGAAGTTTAATTATTTTGAGACAGATATAAAGGTATTTAAATAAGCAGGAAATAAGATAAAAAGAGTAGTAACTCATATATTGGAAATCTTGAGCGCATAATGATTTCAGTAATCATTTTTTTTTCAGACAGTGATCATAACAGTTTCAGGCACCCCTGTTTTTTATTCATTTAAATTCTGAAGTGTTTTAAATTGATTTGACCAGCAAAAGTTAAAGTCAATATAAAAGCCAAAATTTATCAGTGTTTATCTTTATTAAAATTGACATTTTGTTTGTGGCTCGAAATTACTATTTCTAGGGTAACCTATGCCCGATTTTAATCAGATCAATAGATAGTACGAAGTTTGGTAGTATACATTATAGTGTGGTTTTGTGTATTCATGTTTTTTCCCTATCAGTACAGAAAGTGAAACTATCAGTTCAATAGATTTTCTAGTTCTAAAATCCTACTATATGATGCTGTGTTACTATTTGTTGCGTTGCACGAATATCTGCCAACTTGTACAGGGAAGAAACTCAGTTAATGCCTAATTAGGCTGGCGACCGTATTATTAACAAATTGGTAGTATCTTCTGTGTTGTTTTTTGTCCGTCCTGACGTGTAGTTACATTTCGGACTTATTTAACGTATCATTGCTATTACAGAGTGGGTGTAAGTCTGATTTGCCACCATTCAGGTACACGCGGTCAATATATATACAAAAATCCTGGTCCGCAGCTCGTGGTCGTGCGGCAGCGTTCTCGCTTCCCACGCCCGGGTTCCCGGGTTCGATTCCCGGCGGGGTCAGGGATTTTCTCTGCCTCGTGATGACTGGGTGTTGTGTGCTGTCCTCAGGTTAGTTAGGTTTAAGTAGTTCTAAGTTCTAGGGGACTGATGACCATAGATGTTAAGTCCCATTATGCTCAGAGCCACTTGAACCATTTTTTGCACACAAATCCTGTCTCGTAAAGTGAACCCCACTCACTATAGTACAGGCTTTAATGAGTATCGTGTGCCCCACGCGCACGTTACAAGTGGCTCCCGGTGACAGAACTTCCAGTTGTTGTCGGTCACAAATTAACGTGAATACCGAACAGTGGAAGATCAATGGCACGAATTGCAATAACATTCAGTAAAGTAAATAGCAGTGAACGTCAAGTACGGTTGTGAGGTGTAATTTGCATTCGGTATGGACAATAACGTAGACACAGTAGATGGGACGAGCGTAATGGAAAATGCGGCTGGCAATGACAGGAGTGTACGCTGCCAGATAACAGATGGCGTTAGCGGAAGACAATTGGCGTACATACAATATCACAAACATGTTAACAAACAGATTGAAATGTCGAGATTGCCTCGAATACAGCAAGGAATAAAACAGGAAGTAGAGGATGACTTTGTAGATGATAGTGGGTACGTGAACGAATGTTTGATTCTCCACAGATAAAGAAAGAATAGAAAGAAAATTTTGAGGTTGGATCGGAACGCACCGATTTCGTAGAACAAGACAGTGTGAAAATTTTAAGCATGAACGACTTATTTGAACGATTAACCAAACAAATTGCAGGACAGAATGATCAGCTTAAAAAACACGTTGATCAGCAGCTCAAAACACAAAGTAATCAGCTCAAAACATAGAATGATCAGCTTAAAGCACAGGTCGAAGAACAAGGAATTAAAATTAGTAAACAAATAGAACAGGTAGAACAAAAAGGAGGGTAATTTAAGCTCTGTAGTAAATACTATGAAATTTGAAATGGACACAATTAATAAAAACATGGATACTATGCTGGGGGAAATTGACGACATTAACAGTAGGTTTGATGTTGAAATTCTCAACATCCAAGAGAAAGTAGAGCCTCTTGTTGAAACAAAGGTAGACAAAAAGTTTTCGGTCTTAAAACTGAGATCGTAAATGAATGCCAACATGGAATCTCACAGTTGAAAAAGGCGGTTTCAGATACTGAAAGAAATTTAGGCGAAAAAGTTACCAGATGTGTACAAAAGTGTGAACAAAATACATCGAAAATTCAAGGCAAAATTTTCGATCTCGAGAGTAAAATCAATGATAGGCCTGGTGTTGTCTGTAATGGCACGCCACTTACGAAGCTGTTGGAAGGTGAGGAGCGCTTCGATCCCGCCAAGAAACATAACGGATGGCATCCATTGGATTTCATCAAAAATTGCGAGAGAATGTTTCCTGAACACTTGTCTGGTCAGGAAATGATAAAAGTAGTAATTAGCGCCCTAGCAGGTGACGCTAAGCGCTGGGGAATTAACTTGAATACTGAACTAATGATATTCGAAGAGTTTAAACAAAAGTTTACAGAAGAATACTGGTCCGAACAAAAACAGGATCATTTGTGATGTGAGTTTATCATGGCCAAACTTCATTATAACAGGGGCAGGAATTCTTTGAAATATTTCTGCGAATATTGGTACCGAAAGTTGACACACTTAAGAGGGAGAAGATCCGATTCTGAAATCATATGGGAGCTACATAAAAAGCTTCCAGAAGATTCGAAGAGATATGTGGGAAGCAATCATCGTAGCTTCCAAGCGTTTCTCGAAAGCGTCGAAGACGAAGACCACTGGCGCGAAAATCGTGCCAATTATCAAAAATTTACTAACAGGAATAACGGTAATAATGACGAGAGAAATGACGGCGATGGGTTTCGCGTCAACATGATACAGAGAGGTAGAGGCAGAGGAAGAGGAAGAGGGAGTTATCTAGGTCGCGGTAGAGGGTACACCGCGCAAAATAATAACGACGTGGGAAACTGATTTCCGCGAACGTTGTGGGCCAAACGGAAGCGGACAGAACATACCGGCCCCGATTTAAGAAATGTTACCGAACTGCCAGTAAAGTTATGAGACAGGTTAGAGACAGGCGTGGAACGACGCAACGTGTTGTTGCGGAACAAGCGTCAGGTGCGAGCGCAGATGACTCATCTTCGCCACGCAGAGCGATACATGTTAACAGGCGAGTGGAGCATCAGAGGGCAAAGGCCCAGCCTAGCAGAACAGCTGTTCAGAGAGAAGCCGCTAGCAATGCGGCAGCATTAGGTACGAACATTGCCGTAAGAGCTGGTGAATACATTGGGCTAGGCGCAAATTGAGACGCGTATAGCACGTGTGACGTGACACGACACTACAGCGCGACACGCACGTGCCGCACGAGTCGCGCGGGTCCAGTGCATGTTGCGACGCGTACACCAAACTTCGCACGCGCCGACTGGCGACGCTCTGCGCAGACAGAACCGAACCGCGTGCAACCTATTGTCTTTCTCAAACGATTTTACAGAATCTATTCACTGAAAACATTTGATTTTTGCCTTACTTGTAGCGTTATATGTCACCTTCGTGGCGAAGTGCCCATCACCTCGCTAATGACCATTCTTATTGTGATGTAGACATTTTAGTAAGACACTACGCAAAACTCAAAAAGTTTGCAACGGAAATTAGGGGTCGCTATGATTTTGCGTTTGGTGCGTATTACATCATATGTTGCTGCGTATGAAATTTAGCTAACATGTTCAATTTTTGTTTAGACTTGGGAGGAGTCTATATCTGCCTCCGATGTCGAGAAAATGGATCCCATGTAGCGCGCTCACTTCCGATCTCACGCCCGCGAGAATGAAATACTCGCAACATCTCTCATATCTCCTAAACCGCTCGAGACATCGAAACGAAAGTTTGGCGAATGATAGCGCACAGGGAGGAGAGTGTTTTGCCAAATTCTTAAACACACGGAACTTTCTTATCTATGGCAATATATCAGTACTTATACTCCCGTTTTTATTTATTTCACTCCTGTGACTGTAATTTTTTGAGGGCTATCGACAGCTAGCGAAACAAGAGCTTCCTAGAATGAAAATAAATATGAAATCTCTTCTTTTATGTTTCTGCAAAGTGACACAATGAAGTTTTTCGTAAGCTTTGGAGCTCTGTGATTGCCAATTACTTGTTTAATAAGGCACTCAATTTCAGAATTCTGTCTCAATAGCTGCTGTGAGATGAGTTTGACAAATTACAATGTGACAAAGGAAGTACAATTAAACCAGTCGCCAAGAGAAATGTGGCCATTACTCACAAACGGTGATGCTTCTTCGAATGAGAAAAGGTTAACAATTCACACAAAAATAGACTGCCAATTCTGTTGGAATTTTGGTAGAATCTTCGTAACCCATCGTATTTTTTACACTGAGAGACTGGAATGGAAACTTAGCAAAGGATTTTATTCCTTCTCTTGATCTGAGCAATATTAAAATAATGACGAGCGTTCCTTCAGGCGGAATGATAGGCACATGCCAGATACTGGTTACTCACCTACGGCTTGCCAAACTGACAATGTGTGATCGCGAATAAAATAGTTGTTATTGAGAAAAATAAGCAACTGATCTATCGCGCAACACAATGGTCAGTGTATTGTCAGCAGCGGAGGATAATGCGTGAGACAGGAATGCAGAAGCTAGCCATGTGTGCCTTGTGAGTTGGAGTTCGAAAAATATTTTCATGAAAGTAGATCTGCCTTTGTCATCTGTACATTTCAACAAATTAAATATATCGTATCATAACACTCTTTTAGGATATTCCTACTTTCGTAATAATACCGATCATTTTCTTCATTTGTGTAGCCTGTTGTATAATTAGTTTATTAATGCTGATAATGTGCATGCAACAATTGAAATGCTTTTTCTCATCACGGCGAATCAATTAAAACATTGTTATTTGTGACTGTTTTTCGTCTCTTTCTAGCTTGCGGTGGAAATGTGACGTTCACATGCGTGTAATACAGTGTGTCGTATTACATTATTACATCCATATCAGAGTAATCACAGTGAGACTTCTGTACTTCTTGGACGCTTTTTACCACAAGCACAAAGGGATCACAACTGTGGAGATATCCCTTTCTAAATTTTTGTAACAGATCGTACAGATACGCCAGCATACTAGGCAGCGAGAAGATAACCTTGTTTTACTTTCCTGCCTTAATTCTTAATCACATGATTTCATAATATTCCTTGCTTCCTTATTCACTACCCACTGTCCCTCCTTGCGATCGGAAAACATCGCGGAGGCATATGATACAATTCCAGCGGCCAATGGCTCATCAGTTACTGAAGCATCCATTTTTCTTGACAGCAGAAAAACAAAACAAAACAAAACAAAACTATACAGATATAAATAACAGAAAAGTATAATGCACTAACGAAGAAAGCTGAAGCATTTAAATGGGGAAAAAAGAAACACTACCCAAAGGCAATAAAATTTAGTACACAGTAAGGCAAAATTTCTCGTATGGGCAATATTACCACTGCTCATATGCGCCGTTCCGATGTGAGCATATGGCAGGGCTACTTTTCCGCTCCGCGGCTCAAATTTCCCACGGTGCTAGCGAGGCACGCGCGACGCGCGGCGCGAGAAACTGTGCCTCAACCACAACGCCGCGCGACCTGGCGCAGGCGCGTGTCGCGTCCCAGTCGCGTCGCGTCGCAATTTGCGCGGTCCAACTTGAATCTGTGATGTTACAAAAACACGCGCTGCGCTGCGTCGCGCCACACGCGCTATACGCGTCTCAGTTTGCGCCTAGCCTTACGATTGGTAATTCCGTGGCGAAGGAAATAGTAGATGGAACAGTGGATACACAGAGAGGTGCGGTTAGCAGTGTTAGCAATGAAGTAAATGGCGAGAATGAATTAGCAGAAGTAACTGATTGGCGTGTGCAGATCGACGATCTGTACAAGGGCCTCAAGCGGTGTGAGTGGGAGGATTTTAAGAAGGAATATAAGGAAAGGAGGTTAATTAGTGAAAAAGGAAATAGTAGGGACGTCGATAAGGTGACATGGCCCGAATTTAAAGAGGAGAGAATAAATAGCGCCGCGCAAAGTACGCGTGCTGCCGATAGGACAATGATTAAAGATAGGAAGGAATTGGAGGATGAAATCCTAAGCATTGACGAGCAAGTAGCTTCTGTTAACGATCAGCCAATAGTACAAGCTGTTACCGAGAAACACCGTGGGAAAGGGGTACGAGTAATGGAAGTCCACGAGGATTACACTAAATATGAAGTAACAGTGGATGTGAGTAAAGCTGATAATGAGGTCGTTTTGTCCAAAGAGGATACTGAGTTAAAATCAAAGCCTGACGAAAATTCAAGTGGAAGAAATTAGTGCCTGTCTCAGAAAAGCTTTTATGTTAGAACCTGAAAGCGATCCAGAATGGTCGGATTCGGACGATAGTTCAGATGACGAGTATTTCGGTACTAGTGGAAGTAATGGGAATACAGCTAATTGCGATATTGTACCTACTGATGACGAAGTTTCAAAACAAAGCCTAGATGTTGAGACTGAATACAGAAAGAAAGAGCCACCTGACGACTCAGTGTCTATTTTGCAAAGAGTTCAAGTAAGTAAAGATTTTGAACTCCAGAAACCTAGAAAGCCACCAGATATAAATGATTCACAGGTCAGGAACGTATCTTGGGACGATGTCACAGTCGACCAAGGTGCGTTGCGGAAAAAACAGGAAGGGGCATGATTTAGAGTCTGGGGCAGATTTATATTGGACTTTGAGAATGTCATGAACACCTTACATCATGAAACTACTGGGTTCCCACCGGAAGAAATTTTGTTAGGCAGCAGAAGTAAAAGTTTAATTGAGAAAAAACTAGAGTTTCCACCTTGTACAAGCTTGAGGTTGAGATAAAAGAAAGAATTAGTCAGAAAAAGGGCAAAGCAAAACGCTGAATCTAGATCTAAAAGACACGATAAAAATCTGAAAGTTTCAAAATTTAAAATTGGAGATTATGTTCTTTTAAAAACCCACGAAAAATCTAGTGAACTGAACCATGAAATTTCCAAATTTAAATATATTTACAATGGACCGTATATAATCCACAACATTCCACACGATAATGCTTACTATCTGATCTACCCAAAATCCAAGAGACCTTTAGGTGTAAGAAACTTTGTGGACCTGAAACTGTATGATCCTAGGAATGAGTGACCTAAGTACAATCAGAAAGCAATTTGCAGTAAATGTGCTGTATCTTATGCTGAAACTATTTTATTCCAAATGTAACAAATCTTTGTAAATATATGTATACCAATATCAGTGTGCTAATGTACTTATGTGAGTTTCAGATTACCAAATGTACTATAAATGTAGAAATGTATGGAAAAAAGGGCTGAAAAGAAAAAGCAAATGCTGTAAGCCAGATAAAAGATGGGACTGCCAAAAATCAAAGTGGGCAGTACGTGATATAAAGGACTGCCAAACACCAAAGAGGGCAGATAAATAGTCAAAAGGAGAATTGTAAGTGTGGTACAGGTGATGTGATAAAATGATGCGAAATGGACTGCCGAAATCTGAATAACAGGCAGGAAATATATGTAGTGATTTTTCTAAATAGTATTTTGTGTTTATTAGTAAATAAGGTAATGGACTGCTATTCAATGCAAGCAGCAACAAATTGTTTTATAGAGTATATAGGTATTTGTATACGCTTTGTAGTTAAGTGTTTGTGTTTCAGATTTTGGATTTATTTCTCTGAGAAATTTAATAATAAGTATTTTGGTATTTAAATCATGTTCTGATAGGAGGTTGGACTGTGAAAATGGCACTTAAGTAAATGATAGGTAAATGTTCTCGATATATTAAAAAGTATAGACCTGTATGATGTGAGTGAAAGGAAGTTTTGTGATATAAAATTTATTATGGCACATTAACACAAAGATTCAGAACCCCTGTATAAATACAAAGTTCAGTGTTCCCATCAAATTTGCACTTAGTGAAACTTACTGGAAACAGGGGCATGTGTAACAACGACGCTGTACTATTGTACATATAAGTAGATTTTTTTTCATCTGATTTTTCGATAAACTAGTGTAATTGATGTTCTGATTTCATTTCTTTTTTGTTTCATGTCATTGTGTTAAGAAAACTGAAATTAAGTTTCAATGTGAATATTAATGTTTATGTCAAATGTCAAGCAATATTGTAATAGAATTGAAATGTAACAAATGTTGAAATTATTTTAAGATGTTTAAAATTGTAACTGTGCGTCTGGTCCATACGTAGGCAATGTGTTAGGATACGTAGAATGCAAAACCTTGGGTGAATACCCGGCCTGTAAGGGAGCGGTAAAAGGTGGATGGCAGGCGAGCGCGGGAAAACGCACGCGGGCACTGTACGGCACAACGGGCTCAGCAGTAGTTAGTTGGAGTTTGGCACTGGCTTGAGCAACACGTTCTGGAGCGAGGAGGCTCTCCTGGAAGACGTAGTTTCATTGAGCCTCGGGTATGTCGTTCCAACGCCTATACAGCATGGCAAAATTCCGTAGGCACTAAATGGAAAAGTATTGCGACGCTATGAAGAAATAAAGTGCCGATACGTCAAGAGCCATAGCTGTGGTTGTATGTGTGCTCTGTGCCTCGCCATCTCGCCGCCCGCCAACCGCCGCATCGATACAAACAGGTTGAAACTTTTAGTACTGTATTCGTATGGACCAGTGTTACTTTTGTTCTATACTGTCCAATAACAACTTAAATTTCACCAGAACTGTCCTATCATTTAATTATCCTCACAACTAACCTAGATAGGGTCCTTTCCAAATGTTGTGCAATCCGAGTGTGCCGACGTGAAAAATTAAATTTTGTGTTAATAATAATTACTTGCAGATCTAGCTATGTTAGAATGGTGTTTAAAGAACTGTTTTGTTAATGAACTAGTAAATGAATAACGAAGGTCTGACAAAGTTGGAAGATAACTTTAATATGGATTTAGTAATGAAGTTTAATTATTTTGAGACAGATATAAAGGTATTTAAATAAGCAGGAAATAAGATAAAAAGAGTAGTAACTCATATATTGGAAATCTTGAGCGCATAATGATTTCAGTAATCAATTTTTTTAGACAGTGATCATAACAGTTTCAGGCCCCCCTATCTTTTTTTATTCATTTGAATTCTGAAGTGTTTTAAATTGATTTGACCAGCAAAAGTTAAAGTCAATATAAAAGCCAAAATTTATCAGTGTTTTATCTTTATTAAAATTGACATTTTGTTTGTGGCTCGAAATTACTATTTCTAGGGTAACCTATGTCCGATTTTAATCAGATCAATAGATAGTACGAAGTTTGGTAGTATACATTATAGTGTGGTGTTGTGTATTCATGGTTTTTCCCTATCAGTACAGAAAGTGAAATTATCATTTCAATAGATTTTCTAGTTCTAAAATCCTACTATATGATGCTGTTTTACTATTTGTTGCGGTGCACGAATATCTGCCAACTTGTACAGGGAAGAAACTCAGTTAATGCCTAATTAGGCTGGCGACCGTATTATTAACAAATTGGTAGTATCTTCTGTGTTGTTTTTTGTCCGTCCTGACGTGTAGTTGCATTTCGGACTTATTTAACGTATCATTGTTATTACAGAGTGGGTGTAAGTCTGATTTGCCACCATTCAGGTACACGCGGTCAATATACGAGGGTCAGTCAAAAAGTAATGCCTCCTATTTTTTTTCTACGTTTAATTGTCAGGAAATTTAAATGCAATTACATAGGTTGAAAACCACAACATTGAGGATCATTTTGTCATTTTTCAATGTAATCTCCGCCCATCTCTACAGTTTTGGTCCATCTTTGAACAAGGGCATGTATCCCAGCACGGTAAAAATCACAGCTCTGCTTCCTAAGCCATTGACGCACGGATGTTTTGACGGCCTCCTCATCTTCAAAATCAATCCCACGATGAGCTTCTTTTAGTGGCCCGAACAGATGGAAGTCTGATGGTGCCAGGTCAGGGCTGTATGGGGGATGAGGCAAAACTTCCCATCCAATTTTGACAATCTCGTCAGAGGTGTGACGACTGGTGTGTGGTCTTGCATTGTCATGCAAAAGAAGAACATCTGCCATTGATTTTGTTGGGCGAACTCGCTGAAGACGTGCTTTAAGTTTGTTGAGGGTTGTGACGTATTGAACAGAATTTATTGTGCATCCCTGCTCCAAAAAATCAACCAGAATCACACCCTCTGTATCTCAGAAAACTGTTGCCATAACTTTCCCTGCCGATCGCACAGTTTTGAATTTTTTCTTCCTCGGCGAGCTTGTATGACGCCACTCCATTGACTGCCTCTTTGATTCGGGTTCAAAAAAATGCACCCATGTTTCGTCCCCGGTCACAATTTTTTTCAGAAACTCATCTCCCTCCAAACGGAAGCGCTGCAAGTGTTGGGAGGCTATTGTTTTCCTTGCCTCTTTATTCTGATCGGTTAACGTTCTTGGAACCCACCGTGCACAAACTTTTGAGTACCCCAATTGTTTAATAATCGTGATCACACTGCCTTTACTAAGAGAAATAATGCGACACACTTCATCTGCAGTCACCCGACGGTCACCACGAATGATGTCATCAACTTGCTGAATGTTGTGTGGAGTCACTGCACTCACCGGCCTGCCGCTCCGCTTTTCGTCAGTCAACGGTGTTTGCCCTTCAGCTTCCTTACAACGACGAACCCATCGTCTAACAGTGCTGACATCCACTGTCACAACACCATACACCTTCTTCAGTCTTTCATGAATGCGTATGGGCGTTTCACCTTCAGCATTCAAGAATTCAATCACACAACGCTGTCTCAAACGAACATCGATGTCGGCCATCTTACAAACTTCTGCTGTGCTGCCACCTGTTGACACAGAAAGTTACTACTGCAGTGGATTGCAGAAGACGGTTTGAGGAATGGCGCCAAATTCAAATTTTTCGATTAACTTAATTTCTTTAAGTAGAAAAAAAATGGGAGGCATTACTTTTTGACCGACCCTCGTATATACAAAAATCCTGTCTCGAAAGTGAACCCCACTCACTATAGTACAGGCTTTAATGAGTATCGTGTGCCCCACGCGCACGTTACAATGTCACTAAGCAACAATATGTACAAATCATTTCATGTTCTTTTATCGTAAACTTTCTGAATGAAGGAGCAGGGGTTGTGAATGCTGGCATTTTAGCTGATGTTTCTTGCAGTTGTTGAAATGTAGTAAGAAATGCTACCTGCAAGTTGTAGGCAATGGAAAATAACGGCGGAAATCCGAGATGTTTCCCACCAGTAACTCCCATGGACCTTGGTCACGCGAGTAAGCCGCTTTCAAGCCAGAATACTTCAAAAGCGATGCGACCCACGTGAGCTTCTGACAAATTTCAACAGAAGCTCACAGGTTGTCCTAAAAGCGGAAACAGAAAACAGAGCACCGCTGTATTTCCATAAACAGCGCATGAAGCAAGCTGCATTTACATGCCCAGACATCATTCGCTAATCATATGGCGAGGGCTAGTACACTGCCAATTTTTAATTTGTTCACGAGAAACAAATGCTCTAGGAAAAAATTCTGAAAGATTTCCCTGCATGCAGGAAGAGAGTGGGAGATTTCAGTTGCCATAGTGAATTCCTCCCCGAAGTTTGGGAGAGTGCGAGTCAGTAGTCGATTTTGGGGGCGAGCACACGGAGGCGGTTCGTGTCTTATCGTTGGAAGGTCTCTGTTCCGTGTCCTGGTTTACGCTGGTGCTCCTTTAGCTGCTTTAAAGTAACTGTTGTGTTTAGCGTTTGTGTTTTCTTTGAACTGCATAGTTCGCAAGTTCCAAGTTCAGTTTCGCAACTTGTGATTGCTGTTTATCGTTAGTTCTCTATCATACTTGAATCAAAAGAGTATGCTTTCCAGTATATGTCATTTTTGTGAGCTGCGCAGACTATGGAAAGTGATTTTCATCTCACTTTACCGTCTTCCAGAGGGCATTTGGGTGCCTTCTGCAGAGATAGAGCGTTTGTAAATCTGGATATTATCACGCTGGTGATTCAGAAAAATCTTAACACTGTACATATGCTGTTTTTTTTACGTTTTTTGATGAAATTAATTATAAATTAATCCAACTCCAACTTGAACAATATTAACTGAGAGCAAGTAAATTAGTATTTTTAAGGTGACTTTTTCTCACTTCACCATTTCCTACCACAGCGTTGTGACGAGGCAACCCTTTCCACGAAAAATAAATACTGTCAGAGTATTATAGCTCACTGAACTGCAGTTTCACTGTGACGGTGTTCCAATGTAAACAGGTGCCATTGCGAAAAAAATATTCCTTTGTTTTAATCAGAAGATATAATTGAAGGAGAAACAGCATTGGTCGTATTTCTTTTTTCTTTTTTTTTATCATCCGCAAAATCGATTTTCGGTCACTTAGTGACCATCCTCATTGCTGTAATATACAATTAAAATTGGTAGGCACTGGTATCAACAAGCTTAGAGCGATCACATAAACTGAGGCCGCTGTTTACATGCACCTGTACAGCGGCCTCAGTTTATGTGATCGCTCTAAGCTTGTTGATACCAGTGCCTACCTTAATTGTATATTACAGCAATGAGGATGGTCACTAAGTGACCGAAAATCAATTTTGCGGATAATAAAACAAAAACAAAAAATACGACCAATGCTGTTTCTCCTTATAATTATATCCATTATCTGGTCGTGGTGCACAGAACACTCAATGGAGTCGCCAGTTAATCAGAAGAGTTAGCTGTGCCGTTTTTAATTGAAAGAATTGAACTAAATTTTATTTTGTGGATAATGATACTTCAGCTGCAGCTTCATTTAGCGGCTTGAATAATTATCAATTTAGCAGTTGTACGATTGTGTTAGACACTATCTGAGCATAGAATCGCTTGTTTGGTCATTTGAGTGTGAGTGTGGCGGACTGCTTGTACAAACGACAGTTGAACCCCGGTCGACTCGCACGCAGTGAAACAAGTACGACTAAACATTTCAATTTCATGCACCTCAAGGTAGAAAATCCAAATTACGTCATCTGCCCCAGGTGCAGTTCATCATTCTGGAACCCTTACCAAACTGTATTAGTAAAGCAGGTATAGAACATCCAGCGCAGAGGGGCCCGTTTCTTCATGCCATTATTTACTAAGCGCGACAGCGTTATGGACGAGTTCCAACAGTAGACCTTATAAAAGAGGCGTCGTGTGTCGGCGAGAGGTCTACTGTTGAAATTCCGAGAGAGTTCGTTCCGAGAGGAATGGGGCAATATATTACTTCCTCCTACATACTTCTCACGAAATAGGCGTGACGAGCAAAATCGGAGAACCACCAGTTCATTTACCGAAAGCAGTTTCACATACCATTCGACAATGGAGTAGGTAAGTGTAGAAACGGAAGTGTGTACAATGTGTGCACTCCACCATACATCGTGGCTCGCGGAACATAGATATGGAAGTATGCGGTATTAATAGATTCCCCTACGTCTGTTGAAGTCAACGGCTACCCATCGCCGTTCAGTAGACGCCATAAAAAAAAAATAAAAAAAATAAAAAAAATTGAAGCTGAGGACGACAGAAAAAAGGCAGAAATACAAATCATTTTTTAACAAAACTGTTTCACACAGGAAAATCGCACTGTAGTGCCTCTTTTAAATCGTTGCGCAAACCACAAAATGGCTGATATCGAAATGAGTGTCCATGTAACTCAAATCACTCAATGGAAAGAAGGACTTGCCCCTTTTCTAGCAGCATTATACGATAGGTCTTTGGAGGGACAAAGTCTGTCTGATGATTGGATAAAAGCTCGGGTCATCCCCGTGTTCAAGAAGGGTCACTGAACAGATGCACAAAGGTGTAGCCCAGTACACTGATCAGATAGAACATCATGGCTACCGACCTACTATCTACCGATCTACTATCAATACAAAACGGTCTGGCGACAGCAGCGCCAAATGGCGGGGAATAGCTGCTAGTCAGAACACAAATGGCGCACGTAGTATCAGTGAGCGGGCTGTACGTATCTGTCAGTGCCCTCAGGAACAAAGCCATTTTACTGACAAGAGAAGGAACAAGCAGTTCATCATTGTAGTAGTAAATGATAAAAAAAAAGTAGACGAAATTAAACACAGTGGCACAGGAAAGGATGCCCAAATGATAGCATCAGTACACAGTGCATCCACACCTCCCTCTGACAGCAAAACAGGCGCGTCTTTTCACATACAAAGAATCGCAAAGGAGCCGAATGGCATCCTGCGATTGTCCCAAGCATATTGCAACTGTTATCAGAATTCGAAAATGGTTCTTGCAGGCTCTGGAGAACGAGAAACTTCCTGCTTCATCATATCCCATACGTGTTCAATTGGAGAGAGACCCGATGATCTTACTGGTCAGAGCAGACGTTTTCAACCACGAAGAGCATTTTGCTTTGCAACAGCCGTATGTGGACGTGCAATGTCCTGCTGAAAAATTGCGTAACATTCTAGTAAAAAAAAAAAAAAAAAAAAAAAAAAAGAAAAAACAACGGTGTAGCATTGGGATAGATAGCCTGGGAGATGTAGAGGACAGTGGTTACTTTACTCTAAGGAGGAAACATCAAATGCGACGGTGAGTTGAACTGATGCCGCCCTCCCGCTCCCCTGAAGCTATAACGCTATGAAACCAAGGGGTGGGACCCGTGTGTCATCGGCAAACACACTGTGGAATAGGTTGTTGAACAGGAGTACGTATTTGTCGGCGGGGGCATGGCTGTATCCTGGGTCGAATGTTGGAAACACTGTTCACCTCTAAACTTAGGACAGTTACTGTCTTCCGAGTTAAAAGAGAGGGCGCTCAGACTTCCTGAACGCCAACTGAAGACGATTTCCGCGACAAGTGAATCACTAACACTGCATCTCACTAACACTGCATCCAATACCCCTGTCCCAATGAATTATTACTAGAATCAGTTAACCCTTGATGCGCTGCCACGTGCTCGCTATAAACATGCCTGTAACAAACTGCTCTGATAACGAGTCTACATTCGCACCAGACACCAAACACCGCATCCAGCCTCAACATCTCGGCGTCATACACGATAATTTCTTATACGGGACAGCACTTCCCGTGATTATAGGTCATTCAGTTTATGTCTGCGTGCAGTTCTAGCCTTTATTATTTCTTCTCTCATACCTGCCCACCCATCTTCTATCGTATCGTTTTACACTGTGTCAGACAATAATTGTCTAACATTTCCTTTCAAAATCAATTACCTCTGGTACTTCCGATTAATCTGTTCCCATCTCCTTTCCGCAGTTTCTCCAGATTTTAATCTACACAGCATAACTAATAAATTACCGTTGGATCCTACATCTGCCCTTGGAAATGTTTTGCAGTTTAAAATGTGGTTTTCGAATCTCTGTATTACCATTATATAACTTATCTGAAATCGTTCGTTGTCTCCAGTCTGTTCCGTGTACATAATCTCTATGACGATTATTAGTTACTTTCATGTTCCGTGGTTCGTTCCGCGATAAATCGAAACGATGTGCCAAGCACCATTTTACAGTCACATTACAAACAATTTGTAAAAATGTCTACATGCTGAACTTGTATATGTTTCTTTTCGTCTACTGAAATTCTTCTACGAAATGCTCGTTGATGGAGCTGTCAAGGAGAAACTTGTTCACTTGGCTTTCAAATTTTACTTTCTTCTCTGTCACACATTTTAATCATTAGGTACATGTTCAAAAATTTTACCTGCAGCATTTAGCGCCTCTTTTTAATGCTAAAAACAATCATAAAGTGAAGTAATCAATGGAA